>NC_135236.1:390368961-390443961 GCF_051348905.1 Ranitomeya variabilis
AGGCTCCACAATCATGGGGAAGACTGCTGACTTGGCAGATGTCCAGAAGGCAGTCATTGACACACTCCACAAGGAGGGTAAGCCACAAAAGGCCATGGCTAAAGTAGATGGCTGTTCACAGGGTGCTGTATCCAAGCATATTAATGGAAAGTTGAGTGCAAGGAAAAAGTGTGGTAGAAAAAGATGCACAAGCAAACAGAATAACCACAGCCTTGAAAGGATTGTTAAGAAAAGGCCTTTCAAAAATTTGGGGGAAATTCACAAGGAGTGGACTGCTGCTGGAGTCATTGCTTCAAAAGCCACCACACACAGACATATCCAGGACATGGGCTACAAATGTTGCATTCCTTGTGTCAAGCCACTCATGACCAATAGACAATGCCAGAAGCATCTTACCTGGGCCAAT
This sequence comes from Ranitomeya variabilis, assembly GCF_051348905.1. Taxonomy (NCBI): domain Eukaryota; kingdom Metazoa; phylum Chordata; class Amphibia; order Anura; family Dendrobatidae; genus Ranitomeya; species Ranitomeya variabilis. The sequence goes on from NC_135236.1 coordinate 390,369,368, forward strand.
GAGAAAACACTGGACTATTGCTCAGTGGTCCAAGGTGTTGTTTTCAGATGAAAGTAAATTTTGTATTTCATTTGGAAATCAAGGTCCCAGAGTCTGGAGGAAGAGTGGAGAGGCACACAATCCAAGCTGCTTGAGGTCTAGTGTGAAGTTTCCAGAATCAGTGATAGTTTGGGAAATGATTTATACATGCAGGGGACTCCCTCTTTGGTGATTTGTCTGTGTTATCCATCGGGCTTGGTGATGCATCTTTTTTGTTGGCTGATGATATATTATAACATTATACATACAATATGAGTATTGACTTATTTGAGATTCATATTTGTATTTTACTCAATATAGATGTATGGTTTATATCAGAGAAAGAGATTGCATGTATTTTTTGTATATTTTGTGTGATTTTTGTAAATAAATTATGTGATTGAAATATGGGGGCTGTGCCTTTGTAGTGATTGGTGCTGCCTGTGTCTCCACACTACATAAGCCGACCCTTTTTGTTGTTATGCATACTTGATAAAGACCTACTACTGGTCAAAATGTTGGATCATATCATGGAGGAATAAAGCATTTTTTCAACCTCTTCACTTGGATTGGACGCTGCTCTTATTACTTCTTCTGGTTTGGGGAGCCATGTCATCTGCTGGTGTAGGTCCACTGTGCTTTATCAAGATTAAAGTCAGTGCAGCCGTCTACCAGGAAATTTTAGAGCACTTCATGCTTCCCTCTGCCGACAAGCTTTTTGAAGATGGAAATTTCATTCTCCAGCAGGACTTGGCACCTCTCCACACTGTCAAAAGTTCCAATACTTGGTTTAAAACCAACAGTATCACTGTGCTTGATTGGCCATCAAACTCGCCTGACCTTAACCCCATATAGAATCTATGGGGTATTGTCAAAAAGAAGATGAGAAACAACAGACCCAACAATATAGACAAGCCGAAGTCTGCTATCAAAGCAACCTGAGCTTCCATATCACCCCAGCAGTGCCACAAGCTGATCGCCTCCATGCCATGCCACATTGATGCAGTAACTGATGCAGAAGGAGCCCCGATCAAGTATTGATTACATTTACTGAACATACATTTCAGTAAGCCAACATTTCAGATTTTAAAATCATTTTTTAAACTGGTGTTATAAAGCATTCTAATTTACTGAGATAATGACTTTTGGGTTTTTATTGGCTGTAAGCCATAATCACCAACATTAACAGAAATAAACAATTGAAATAGATCACTCTGTAATGACTATATAATATATGAGATTCACTTTTTGTCTTTAAGCATTGAAGAACTGAAATAAATTAACTTTTTGATGATATTCTAATTTTGAGAGAAGCACCTGTACATGGTAATTAGTAAAATGTAAGTACAGTAAAATAGTTAAAGATTGTATTCTACAAAAGTTATACAGGCACACGTGCCATAAACATTAGTGTATATGGTTAAAATGAAAATTGTACAAAAGCAGAAAAAAAAGATGGAAAGCCTGCTCATCACCCTTTGTAAGATGTTGGTTCAATGGTGCATGGAGTTAGCTCTCACTAATCATCTTTACCAAATAAGAAAAAAATATAAAATTATTCCAGCTCACAGGGTATAAAAACATCAGGTTTTATTTTGCTAAATTAAAACATTATAATCTAAAACAAATTATAAAAAAAAATGAATTACAAACACAATAAGCATTCATGACCCCTTCAGAGCATGAATACTTCCGGTTTTGATTTTCATTTTTCCCTCCCTTTTTTCCAAGAGCTATAACTTTTTTACCTTTCTGTCCTCAGACATAGAGGCTTGTTTTTTGCAGGATAAGTTGGACTTTTGCATGACTCCTTTCTTTTTACCACATATGGTACTGAAAAATGATGAAAATAAATTCCAAGTGCAGGGAAATTGTGACTTTTATTAGGAATTAGATTTACAGTGTACATTATATGATAAAAATTACCTATTGTCTTGATTGTCCAGGTCAGAAAGATTATGGCAGTTCAAACTTGTTTAATTTTTAAATTAATTTAGTGGTGAATCCCCCCAACCCCGAAAACTTGTAAACAAAAATGTTTTTATTGTGTCATCAATTTTTGAAGCCTGAAACTTTTTCACGTTTGGATTGAAGCAGCTGTGTCAGGGCTTGTTTTTTGTGGGGAGAGACAATGTTTATATTGTCATCACTTTATGAGAGATATGACATTTTTACTGCTTCTAACTGCAGTTTTTGCAGCACCGTAGCAACCAAAAGAGTCTCAATTTTGGTGTTTTGAATTTTTTTCTCTTTACTTAGTATCCGATCAGGTTAATTTAATACTTTGATCTTAGATAGTACATTTATGGACTTGGTGATCAGTGGTTGACAAAGGCATTTAGCAGCTTACAAGTCTTGGACAGAACTCGGCTCAACCCACGACTGTCATAGGACACACAGCTATTGGTCAGTTATGGGTTGGGATCAGCACGTGTATATCCCCTCACGACTTACAACGCACATGTATGGCAGAAGGAGTTAATGCTGTCATGGATGGCTAAGAATGCCTATTGTGTTGGAAATATGTTCGTTTTTAAGCCAGAATTTTATATAAAAAAAAAAGAGAATTAAAATTTTATTCCTAGTGAGCTGGAACAATTTTTTCAATTTTCTTTACATGTACCATAAGCATATTGTAATCAATGTGTTGTTAATTGGTATAAAAATGTTGGATTACCAAGACTATGAGCGGTAAGTAATATGACAGGTTGAAATTTATTTTAGAAGCAACTGTGTTTTTCAACTAAGCCTATACCTTTAAGAATTAAAAGTGATGCCATTTGATTATAAGGATCCATCAGTTATAAGCTGATAACAGTTAATAGACCCCACTCTGCAGCACCACCACAGGATAAATACAGCTCTGGCAAAAATTAAGAGACCACTGCAAAATTTTCAGTTTGTCGGATTTTTCTCTTTATATGTATATTTTTGAGTAAAGTGTAAATGGTTATTTTATTCTATAAACTACTGACAACATGTGTCCGAAGTTCCAAGCAATACATTTTTTATTTATTTTCTGAAAATGAGAAATGGTCAAAATAACAAAAAAAATGTATTGCTTGGAGACTTCATATAATGCAAAAAAACAAGTTTATAATCATTTAAAAACAACAATACTAATATTTTAATGCTCAGGATGAGTTCAGAAATCTATTTTGTGGAATAACCATGATTTTTAATCACAGCTCTCATTCGTCTTGGCATGCTTTCCACCAGTCTGTCACACTGCTTTTGGGTGACCTTATGCCACTCCTGGTACAAAAATTTAAGCAGTTCTTCTTTGTTTGATGGCTTGTGACTATCCATTTTCCTCTTGATTACATTCCAGAGGTTTTCAATGGGATTCAGGTCTGGAGATTGGACTGGCCATGACAGGGATTTGATGTGGTGGTCCTTCATCCACACCTTGATTGACCTAGCTGTGTGGCATGGCGCTGTCATACTGGAAAAAACAGTCCTCAGAGTTGGGGAACATTGCCTGAGCAGAAGGAATCAACTGTTTTTCCTGGATAAACCTCGTATGCGGCTTGATTTATACATCCTTTGCAAATAACAACCTGCCCAATTCTAGCGTGGCTGAAGCATCCCCAGATGGACCAGGCAGATATCGAATGAGGAACCAGTGGCAGTCCTACCGGACTGATAAGGTTCTGTTTTACTGGTGCTAGTGAAAGAGGACTCTCAGCCTGCCAGGGTTGTGGGTGAGTGTGGTGCCATGTCAGAGACTGCATGGGCCACCCTGGGCCTGTGAGGGCAGGGGGATGTCTTTTTAAAACTGCCAAGGTGACCTTACATGTCCCAAGGGGGTGCAGAACATTACATTGGTACAAGTGTGGAGACCTATTTCATATATATTTATTGATTTTTACATAACAGGATAAGAGGATAAAGGGGTGGAAGGGGAGGTATAACAAGGGATATCGGGACAAGTGTGGAGACCTTACCACACGATTATGGTGATGTAATGCTGACATCAGGCGGGGTGGCGAGGTGTGGATCCTTCACGTTATCAAAGTGCCCTATACACATTAGACTAATGTTGGTTGAATCCACTGATCTCTAATGGAGAATGCAGGAGTGCTCAGCAGAATGAAAGCTTCTGGGCATGATGGAGTCAGCAGAGATACTTTATTTTTTACTTATATGGCAACATCATATTACGCAACACTTTATAGGCATTATCATTGCTGTTCCCGTTGGGACTCACAATCTAAATTCCCTTATCAGCATGTCTTTGGAGTGTGGAAGAAAACGGGAGTACCTAGTGAAGAACATACAAACTACTTAGACTCATAGAATGGTAGAAGGGACTCCTGGGTCATCTGGTCCAACCCCCTGCTCAAAGCAGGATTCACTAAATTATCCCAGACAGATGTCTGTACAGCCTCTGTTTGAAGACTTCCTTTGAAGGAGAACTCACCACCTCTTGTGGCAGCCTGTTCCACTCATTGTTCCACCCTCACTGTCAAAAAGATTTTTCTAATATCTAATTTGTGTCTCCTCCCATTCAGTTTCATCCCATTGCTTCTAGTCTTTCCTTGTGCAAATGAGAATAAAGATGATCCTTCTACAATGTGACAGCCCTTGAGCTATTTGTAGACAGCTATTAATTCACATCTCAGTCTTCTTTTTTGCAAGCTAAACATTCCCAAATCCTGTAACGTTCCTCATTAGTCTGCAAACCATGTCCTGTCATCATTCTGGTCACTCTTCTCTGAACTTGCTCCAGTTTTCTGATGTCTTTTTTAAAATGCGGTGCCCAAAACTGGACAAAGTATTCCAGATGAGGTCTGACCAAAGAAGAATATAGGGCAATAGTGATTTCACGTGATCTAGACTGTATGCTTCTGTTAATACATCCCAGAATTGTATTCGCCCTTTTTGCTGCTGCATCACAATGTTGACTCGTGTTCAGTTTGTGATCTATTAGCATACCCATGTCTTTTCCATGTGCTGTTGCTTAGCCCTATTCCTCCCATTCTATATATGCTTTTTCATTTTTATTGCCCAGATGTAGTACTTTGCATTTTCCCTGTTAAATATCATTCTGTTAGTTGTTGCCAACTGCTCCAGTTTATTTTTATCTTTTTGAATCCTCTCTCTCTTCTCACCTTGCAGATGTCCTTGGTGGGATTTGAACCCAGGACCACAGTGCTGCAAAGCAGCAGTGCTAACCACTGAGCCACTGACAGTTGTTCAGCCACCAACTATCTATGGCATATGGCACTTTTAATGTAGGCCTCGTGGTAATAGTGGCATATGTTATTGTTGAGAGTACCTCATATATATTATAGAAGACAAAAAAAGTTTATTGGCATCTAATATCTTTGGGAGATATCCTAGTTAACATGTACAGAAATCTTCCAAAAATGTATATACTTTTATTCCTACAAAAAAGTCATCATAACTACTGGCCTTAGAATGGCTCTATCATTAATCACATACCATGATAAAGTCAGGCAAATGGCCAATAAAATATTGCCACAAAATAAATAACTGATGTAGAACAAGAACACAAATAATTTCTGCTGATTGATACAGTGTTTATGTTTGATCTGAACAGTTCACACAATTAGCAAATTTATGCCATGTGTAACTTAATTTTTTTTTAGTTTGTTCGGAGATTAAGTAATCAAAATCATGCTGTGTGTATATTGATACCATGGAAATACAATCATTTTCACTGTTGATTACATCACATTTTAATTCTATATCTGTAGTGTGTGAGATGCACAAAATCTAATTTAATGGTACTAGAGATGTTCTCAGAATGAACAATTCTGGTTCTTTCCACCATCTCTAGCTATATTTGTCCATCAACAATAATAGTTGACACATACTTTTAAGCTGTAACCAAACAGAACCACAGAAATAATCATGGCTCTATGACTTGAAAATACTTGGCTTAGCCCAATCTTTCCAAATTTATTGATTTTCAGTGAATACATCTGCACAAATCACAAAACTGAAAAGCTTATAATTGCTCAGGAAATACATGTTGGGGAAAGGAGACAGAGAACCCCCCTTAGCATATGAGTTTACATTTTATAAGAAAGAGAGAGGACCCCGCTGACCATAAGAGCTTACACTCTACAGGAGAGAGAGACAGAGCGGACCCTGATGACCAAATAAGCTTACATGCTACAGGAGAGAGAGAAAAATGGTGCCAGGCAGTTTTTTATTTGCAAACAATGAATCGACTATTAAAGTGTTTATATTTGAGTCAAACTGCAAATTTCAGGAAATTCAAGAGTTCTAGTCCTCTTCCTCTCTGAAGAGACAATTTGGATATTTCCCAGAGGAGTATTGAGGCTTTAAGTCTCCTCACCTTGACATGCTTAATATGTCAGTCTCCACAAGGAAAAATGATACTTCTTGGATCCCGGTCAGACGCCTCTCCATCAGCCAAACCACATCTCCACTTTGCGCTGACGAGGGGCAGTACCCCAAAACACAGTGTCTGCAAATTGACATTCTGGTTTGGCTCTTATCCTAAGTCATGTGACAAGACTCGTTAAAGGGTTGACATTGACTGTTATGATTGCTACTTCCAATAGGTTGCACTAGAGTTCTAGTTCTCTTCCTCTCTGAAGAGACACTTTGCAGGAAATTCAACTTAAACTCAGTCATCGGCTCATCTCTAACAAATTGATAGGACATTCATTATTATACCATAATAGGAATTCAAACTTGGAGTTAGTTTACAAGATAAGGGAGCTGTTTGTCTTAAAGAAACACATGTTGTGTCCTTATAAGGTATACTGAACTATGAACTTTCCTTCTATTAGGCAAAACTGACAATTGCCTCCAGTAGAAAAATAGAGGACTGCAGGTGTCCATTAAAAACAATTCAATCTGCCCAGAATGTAACTGCACTCTACTTATGGTATTTGGATTATAGTAATGATGAATTGTTACCAGTTTCATATCTGCAGTTAAGGTCAATCCTCATAACATTATTTTGCCACACTCATTGTGCTTGCACACTATGCATATGTAATCCAACACACTTATGGAAAGGATGGGGAAAATAAAACTATAGCTTTAAATAATATGATGTAGCTTGATTTTGTAATTCTCAGACTCAAATGCTGAAGTCAAGAATTCTTTATTGAACATTTAGTACTATTTTTTCCAAGTTCTAGCACTCCTGGGTATATTTATCAAACGCTCTTCTTTCTCTTATCTATGTAAAAATAAGAAACCTTTTTAATGTTAATCTATGGAGAGCAGTCATCAAAAACTGCAATATTTTAGCCATTCATGAAGAGGTCCCAACAAATAAGATAGGGAGGCATCTTATTATTTTCACTATAAAGAAATAGGAACATTAAAAATACATCTGATGAACTGAAACTAAAATTCTCACTTATAAAGTGAACGTTTAAACACAGCAATCACATTTTGATCTAAAGTTTTCCATTATTCAATTAAAGAATACTGTTTTGAAGGGTTTGTTTTATTATAACAGTGCTTATAAGTATGTAAATCCAGTAAAAAGCAGATATAACCTCTGAACACAAAGGTAAGCTGTACCTCTAACAAGAATCTTTGTTTTTGATCCCATTTTCTTTTTAACGCTTGTTAAAATATGTTGGACAGGCACTAACATGAATGTAATGGAATAGAATACAATTTGAATATTTTTCACATGCAATGGCTCAAATATGTTGGGTTTTACTTGGACTGTTATCTACCTGCCATTTTTTGTTCAGAATTATACTTTGCTTGAGCAATTTAATCATGTATAATAATAATGTTTTTTCTAATCAAAACTTATAAATAACAGAACATAATTCCGGAAGTGGACTTTATTTCTAGATTGTTTTTAAAGAATAAAGTCTCCCGCTTCAATTGAATTCCGAGCATAGTACCTGATAATATACCATGACCACAAAGAGTTATGCCTCCTGTCTATAGAAATACTTTGCTCCTGCATAAAATGCTGTGTCTTTTGAACAAAAGCATCACGTAAGTATCCCCCTCCAAAAGTAGAATAGCTAGCGGTGGACAGAGGGTGCGGTCGCCTCGGACCCCTCACTTTGAGGGGTTCACCCAGATCCATGCTACTTTTAACTGTATCAACGTGCGCAGCACAAAGATACAGTTAAACTTTCCAACAGAGTAGGGAGACACGAATTCCCTGCGCTGCCACCCGGTTGCTATGGGACCCGCCCGTGAGCTGGGGGGTTCTGGTGACAGCACAATGACCCCTGCTTGTCAATGCAGGTTCAACTATATCAGCATCCTGGATATCGAAACATTTGAAAGTAATGATGAGAGGGAGCTTCAGCTGATGCTTCCGCTCCCATCATTCTTCCTCAGCGTCTGACGGCAGTGAGGATAATATATGTACAGAGCTGTGGAATATGATGGCACTGTCTAAGCAAAACATAATAAATAATAATAAATACACTGATTTCTAATAAGGAACTGTGCAGGTCAGTTGTAAAATATGGCTATGGCTGTTCTTGCTTAGTTTACAGAATATCATTACTACTGTGTACCATGAAACCCTTTAAGAAATGTGACAAATATAGGTGTCTCCCATGCAATTATACATTTACAGTGGGTAAACAGGAAGTAATCTTAAATGTCAAAGTAATGAACTTAAAGCTAAAGGAAGTGACATAGCTAATAACATTGTATGATTTTAATATCATTTCGCTGTACTTATTCAATGCAGTTTAAGAGGAATATGTTTAGACAAACAGAAAATAGATGTTTTAAAACATGTCAGAAGCATATGTTTTATAGTGTACCTTATCTTCAAGATGTCTATGAATGTGCTATTATGCTGTGTGCACGACCTTTAGTAATCTGAAGATGATACAGTTATCTTCCAACCTGACATGTAACATCTATCAATCATCGTGTTTTCATGTAATTTATGTAAAGCAAATAGCAGCTTCTATAACTAGTGAACCATGACACTAGAATGGTGATTTTTATTTAGCAAAGATATGCATGGCTCAAGTCAAAGTCAGGAAAATAATAGAAGTGTAACAAAAAAGGTAATTATGGTCAAAAATTACATTAAATTATACTATAAGACTATGTAGTAAAATTTTGTGTGTGTATATATATATACACTCACCGGCCACTTTATTAGGTACACCATGCTAGTAACGGGTTGGACCCCCTTTTGCCTTCAGAACTGCCTCAATTCTTCGTGGCATAGATTCAACAAGGTGCTGGAAGCATTCCTCAGAGATTTTGTTCCATATTGACATGATGGCATCACACAGTTGCCGCAGATTTGTCGGCTGCACATCCCAAAGATGCTCCATACAAGGCAGGATGGATCCATGCTTTCATGTTGTTTATGCCAAATTCTGACCCTACCATCCGAATGTCGCAGCAGAAATTGAGACTCATCAGACCAAGCAACGTTTTTCCAATCTTCTACTGTCCAATTTCGATGAGCTTGTACAAATTGTAGCCTCAGTTTCCAGTTCTTAGCTGAAAGGAGTGGTACCCGGTGTGGTCTTCTGCTGCTGTAGCCCATCTGCCTCAAAGTTCGACGCACTGTGCGGTCAGAGATGCTCTTAGGCCTACCTTGGTTGTAACGGGTGGCGATTTGAGTCACTGTTGCCTTTCTATCAGCTCGAACCAGTCTGCCCATTCTCCTCTGACCTCTGGCATCAACAAGGCATTTCCGCCCACAGAACTGCCGCTCACTGGATTTTTTTTCTTTTTCGGACCATTCTCTGTAAACCCTAGAGATGGTTGTGCGTGAAAATCCCAGTAGATCAGCAGTTTCTGAAATACTCAGACCAGCCCTTCTGGCACCAACAACCATGCCACGTTCAAAGGCAATCAAATCACCTTTCTTCCCCATACTGATGCTTGGTTTGAACTGCAGGAGATTGTCTTGACCATGTCTACATGCCTAAATGCACTGAGTTGCCGCCATGTGATTGGCTGATTAGAAATTAAGTGTTAACAAGAAGTTGGACAGGTGTACCTAATAAAGTGGCCGGTGAGTGTATATGTACATATATATATATATATATATATATATATATATATATATATATATATATATATATATACATACATATATATATATATATACATATATAGCACCAAATAAAATATAATATAATAATAATAATAATAATAATAATAATAATAAGGTGCGTTCGCAACCCGGGGTCCACCGTGCGGAGATGGAAACTGCTGCTAAGCAATGGCGGACACTATATGGCACTAGAGCACCAAATACACGTGGGTAAGGCTACTTTCACACTTTCGTTGTGTGACGGACGTCACAATGCGTCATTTTGGAGAAAAAACGCATCCTGCAAAGTTGCCAGCAGGATGCGTTTTTTCTCCATAGACTTGCATTAGCGACGCACTGCGACATTTGGCCACACGTCGCATCCGTCATGCGACGAATGCGTCGTGTTTTGGTGGACCGTCAGCATAAAAAACGTTCCATGTAACTTTCTGTGCATCGCGTCTGCCATTTTTGACCGCGCATGCGTGACCGAAACTCTGCCCCCTCCTCCCCGGACTGCAGAATGGGCAGCGGATGCATTGTAAAACTGCATCTGCTGCCCACATCTTGCAGATATTTCACAGCGTCCGTCGGTACGATATATGCGATATATTTATATATCTCTATATATCTATATCTAGATCTATCTATCTGCATAGGTGGATAGATAGATAATTTATCATTTGGTAAATTCATAAAAGTTCATTTTTTTCACATTAATGTACACTCTGCACCCCATCTTGACTGAAAACAAAAAAAATGTAGAAATTTTGGCATATTAATTAAAAAAGACTGAAATATCACATGGTCATCAGTATTCAGACCCTTTGCTCAGACACTCTTATTTAAGTCACATGCCATCCATTTCCTTGTGATCTTCCTTGAGATGGTTCAACTCTTCATTGGAGTCCAGCTGGGTTTATTAAACTGATAGGACTTGATTTGGAAAGGCACACACCTGTTTACATAAGACCTCACAGCTCACAGCGCATGTCAGACTAAAATGAGAATCATGAGGTCAAAAGGAACTGGCCAAGGAGCTCAGAGACAGAATTGTGGCGGCAAAGCACATACCTGGCCAAGGTTACAACAGAATTTCTGCAGTACTCAAGGTTACTAAGAGAACAGTAGCCTCCATAATCATTAAATGGAAGAAGTTTGGGACCACCAGAAGTCTTCCTAGACCTGGCCATCCAGCCAAACTGAGCAATTGTTTGAGAAGAGCCTTGGTGAGAGAGGAAAAGAACCCCAAGATCACTGTGGCTGAGCGCTAAAGATGCAGTAGGGAGATGGGAGAAAGCTCTACAAAGTCAACTATCACTGCAGACCTCCACCACTCAGGCCTTTATGGAAGAGTAGCCTGATGGAAGCCTCTCCTCGGTGCAAGACATATGAAAGCCCAGATAGCTTTTGCTAAAAAAAACACATGAAGGATTCCCAGACTATGAGTAACAAGATTCTCTAGTATGATGAGACAAAGATAGACATTTTTGGTGGTAATTCTAAGTGGTATGTGTGGAGGAAACGAGGCACTGCTTATCACCTGCCCAATACAATCCCAACAGTGACACATGGTGGTTGCAGCATCATGCTAGGGGGTATTTTTCAGCTACATGGATAGGACGACTGATTGTCATTGATGGAAACATGAATGCGGCCAAGTACATAGATATCCTCTTCCAGAGTGCTCTGGACCTCAGACTTGACCGTAGGTTCACCTTCCAACAAGACTATGACCCTAAGCACACAGCTACAATAACAAAGGAGTGGCTTCAGAAGAACTTTGTGACCATTCTTGACTGGCCCAGCCAGAGCCCTGAACTAAACCCAATTGAGCATCTCTGGAGAGACCTGAAAATGGCAGTCCACCAACGTTCACCATCCAACTGGAGAGGATCTGCAAGGAAGAATGGCAGAGGATACCCAAATCCAGGTGAGAAATTTTTTTTGCATCATTCCCAAGAAGACTCCTGGCTGTACTAGCTCAAAAGGGTGCTTCTACTCAATACTGAGCAAGGGGTCTGAATACTTATGACCATGTAATATTTCAGTTTTTCTTTTTTAATTAATTTGCGAAAATTTTGACATTTCTCTTTTTTTCAGTCAATATGGGGTGCAGAGTGTACATTAATGAGAAAAAAAATGAACTTTTTTGAATTTACCAAATGGCTGCAATGAAACAAATATTTAAAAGGGTCTGAGTACTTTCCGTACCCACTGCTTATATATCATTCAACAATTGCAGCATTAAAAAAAATAGAATTTTAGAAATTACAAAAATTGCTAGACACGTTAATGATTTGCAAATGATGAAAAAAGGGAAATACAATTTTGAAAACATTTATTCAGTGTTTGGTATGAGTGACATGCTCAAAAATACTTTCTTGCATGTCTTCATATGCTATCGTTGAAGTTATTAATGGATGTCTTTGACATGCTCTGCTACGCTGACTGCACTTGGACATACAAATTATCAAAATTTGCTGATTATAGCTCTATTTGTAATTGCCAACCCATGATGTCTTAGATGTGCTCAATGAGAGACAAGTCAAGTGATGCTGCAGGCCATGTAGCATGTTTAGGCCACACAGGCTGAAAGTAGCACAACCAACATTCGGTCTGAAGTTGTCGTGTTGAAAAACGGCTCTTGAGTCACTTTGGATAAATGGCTGTATCACTGGTTCCGCCAGAAAGTCAGTGCAACGCTAAGTTGTTAATGTACCTGGGAAGAAGACTGGCTACTGTAGGATATGCCACCCCACACCATAATGCTTGGAGTAAGACTAGTTTGACAATTCCCTTATGAGGGCCTCTTCAAGGCAACACAATATCCAGCTATCATCATTACATCAAAAGACGAAAGTTGGACTCCTAAACAACCTTTGCACTATTTCAGTCTCTGGTCTCTATTTGAAGACAATGTGAGCAACTTGTGAAAGTATACTGTATGTATTTCTGCATATGATGCTTATATACCATACTTAATAAAGTATCATATCAAATATCATACACAGGATATCAATCCTGTGATTTCCAAAATTCCATGGTGTTTACTTATTGAAGTTCAAATTCAGTGTTGAGTAAGTGTGTTCATTTACAGTAGTTTAATACTATTAGCAGTACTACTTAAACGGCATATGGTGCTTAGTAAGAATTATATACCATAATGATTTACTAGCCTACATGCTTATTCTTTGAAGTAGGAATAGGGTTATCTGAGGTAGAACATGTTTTGTTTAGAATCACCTATATGTAAGGACATTGGTGGAAACATTTTTTCAATATTTGGGCAATGACCGTCTACCTCCACAAAGAAGATTCAATGACCCACAGGCACATAGCATCATAGAGTTTTCTAAAAAAAAAAAAAAAGTAGTCTTGTCTTTCCAGATCTGTATGTTTATATATATATATATGTATGTAAAACACATACAAAAAAAGTGGGAGAATCTGGAAGGGTACAAATACTTAACATTGGTAAAAAGTTCAAGGCTTATGGTTTTTCCGTATATGTATACTTTCTTTTTTTTTTTAATAGGAATAAATGCAACATTACTTAATATTTCTGTTCATTTCAGTTTCTGCAAGAAGCCTAAATAAATTTCCAGTATGACTTTCCATAGACATATTGTACTTATTTATACTGCATCAACAGTTGCAACGTTTTCTCCTTTCCACTACTTCACATTTCCATTGAATCAAGAATGTAAATTAAGACAAAATGATTCATTTTCAATTTCATGCTGAAGTAGCTCAAGTTAGTGAATGTAATTTCTCCTAACAAGAAAAATTTATCACCGTACCGCTCATTCAGCCGCTGCTTGTTCTCAATAGTAACATGCAATTCTATGTACGAAAGAATGAAAAAGAGGCAGAGAAGATGCAAAGCCAGAAAAGCCTTTGATAGTTATACAAAGCTAAAAAGCAACAAAAAATACACAAATAAAACAGTTTTAGAACATGCTCACTGCTGCTCAAATACATTCAGGTTAGTCTACAGATATGAACATGGAGTGAATTATGTTTTTTAAGCCTAGAAGGCTTTTATCTAGTTTATAAAATGTTTGCATTCAATACTTTAACATTCTTCTTTAGAGTACAGCACAAATATCTGAACAATTATAATTCACCCATTATTATAGGCCGCATACATTTTACATCATAGACAAGTTTGTAAACTGCTCAGATGATTTCCTAATGGATGACTTAAAGGTCAGTAAGTTAGACTGATGATGAAATAGCGATTATATAAATTTGTATTCATGCCAAACTTCAATGATCAAATAAATTAAAAAAATAGGGAAAAAGGCTTTTCCTGCATTTTGAATGCAGTCTAAGTACCGTATACATACAATGTCTTTTTTCAATAGATTTGACTGACCAGTTTTCAATAGATTTGATTGACCAGTTAGTGATGTTAGTGGCCTTTTTAAAGGTGTGTCCAGATGATAAATTTGAACTGCTTCCATTAGCCACACATTGTTGTCTGGCCCCTGGTCTGCTGAAAGTATGGGTCTCTTCTAGGAATGCGATAGGCACACTGATGCAGTGGTCTGCCAACAGACTTGGCTTAATAGGATCAATACTTCAATATTGGTCTTCTGTGTCTTGGTAGGAATGCTATAGAAAGAACATCAATCCTTCTTGTTGATGCAAGGTGCTTTTTGGAGACAGTGCTAATGAAAATGCTCCAGAGTTGTTAGGTGACAGGAGTTCATAATCTATTTTCATAAAGAAGAGTAATGGCACAAATGGTTGTTTTGTTTCATAAAGGTCATAGATTTAGCATATCCAACAACACAATTTCATGATGCATCAGGATCAGATTGGGTTAAGTGCCATTCACAATGGGAGAGTCCCTACATTGAAGTTAAGTCTTCAATAAACTGTTTGGACTGTTTTTTCTATATACCATATAGCTACTTACTTTCATGGAAATAATAGATTTTATGGATGGTATCACAGATAACATCTAATTATTAGAATCACTCTGCATTTTCAACCATAAGAACATTAATTCAAAACCAGCACATTCATTCCTGATCAACGGAGCTTCTAATGTTACTTTTATATGGTGGTTTACACCAAGGAGACAAAGTGGCTTAAAGCCACCACCAAAATCCCAATGAGCCTGTCAACATCACTATTTTACATGTAGAGCTCTTGAACTATGAGACAACTAATGTTTAATGTCAACAAAATGTCATCTAGTGGTATCTGCTGAGCAAAAACATGTATATATATATATATATATATATATATATATATATATATATATATATATATATATATATATATATATATATACAGTACAGACCAAAAGTTTGGACACACCTTCTAATTTAAAGATTTTTCTGTATTCTCAAGACTATGAAAATTGTACATTCACACTTTAGGCATCAAAACTATGAATTAACACATGTGGAATTATATACTTAACAAAAAAGTGTGAAACAACTGAAAATGTCTTATATTCTAGGTTCCTCAAAGTAGCCACCTTTTGCTTTGATGACTGCTTTGCACACTCTTGGCATTAGCTTGATGAGCTTCAAGAGGTAGTCAATTGGAATGGTTTTCACTTCACAGGTGTGCCCTGTCAGGTTTAATAAGTGGGATTTCTTGCCTTATAAATTGTGTTGGGACCATCAGTTGTGTTGTGCAGAAGTCTGGTGGATACACAGCTGATAGTCCTACTGAATAGACTTAGAATTTGTATTATGGCAAGAAAAAAAGCAGCTAAGTAAAGAAAAATGAGTGGCCATCATTACTTTAAGAAATGAAGGTCAGTCAGTCCGAAAATTTGGGAAAACTTTTAAAGTGTCCCCAAGTGCAGTTGCAAAAACCATCAAGTGCTACAAAGAAACTGGCTCACTTGAGGACCGCCCCAGGAAAGGAAGACCAAGAGTCACCTCTGCTTCTGAGGATAAGTTTATCTGAGTCACCAGCTTCAGAAATCGCAGGTTAACAGCAGCTCAGATTAGAGACCAGGTCAATGCCACACAGAGTTCTAGCAGCAGACACATCTCTACAACAACTGTTAAGAGGAAACTTTGTGCACCAGGCCTTCATGGGAAAATAGCTGCTAGGAAACCACTGCTAAGGACAGGCAATAAGCAGAAGAGACTTGTTTGGGCTAAAGAACACAAGGAATGGACATTAGACCAGTGGAAATCTGTGCTTTGGTGTGATGAGTCCATATATGAGAGCTTTGGGTCCAACCACCGTGTTTTTGTGCGACGCAGAAAAGGTGAACGGATGGACTCTACATGTCTGGTTCCCATCGTGAAGCATGGAGGAAGAGGTGTGATGGTGTGGGGGTGTTTTGCTGGTGACACTGTTGGGTATTTATTCAAAATTGAAGGCACACTGAACCAGCATGGCTACCACAGCATCTTGCAGAGGCATGCTATTCCATCTGGTTTGCGTTTAGTTGGACCATCATTTATTTTACAACCAGACAATGACCTCAAACATATCTCCAGGCTGTGTAAGGGCTATTTGACCAAGAAGGAGAGTGATGGGGTGCTACGCCAGATAACCTGGCCTCCACAGTCTCCAGACCTGAACCCAATCGAGATTATTTGGGGGTGAGCTGGACCGCAGAGTGAAGGCAAAAGGGCCAACAAGTGCTAAGCATCTCTGGGAACTCCTTCAAGATTGTTGGAAGACCATTCCCGGTGACTACCTCTTGAAGCTCATCAAGAGAATACCAAGAGTGTGAAAAGCAGTCATCAAAGCAAAAGGTGGCTACTTTGAAGAACCTAGAATATAAGACACTAGATTGTGGCCCGATTCTAACGCATCGGGTATTCTAGAATATGCATGTCCCCGTAGTATATGGACAATGATGATTCCGACTGTGCCCGTCGCTGATTGGTCAAGGCAACCTTTTTGACATCATCATCGCCATGGCAACCATTATGACATCTACGTCGATACTGTGCCCGTCGCTGATTGGTCGAGGCCCAGGCGGCCTCGACCAATCAGCGAATGAATAAACGGGACAGACAGACAGACAGAAAAACCCTTAGACAATTCTATATATAGATTTTCAGTTGTTTCACACTTTTTTGTTAAGTATATAATTCCACATGTGTTAATTCATAGTTTTGATGCCTTCAGTGTGAATGTACAATTTTCATAGTCATGAAAATACAGAAAAATCTTTAAATGAGGTGTGTTCAAACTTTTGGTCTGTGCTGTATATATACAGTATGTATATATATATATATATATATATATATATATATATATATATATATATACCTAGATAGATAGCTAGATAGATAGATAGAGTATGTAGTGTTACAAAGTGAGAGCTTATATCATATCTTGACATTGCTTTATATTATTTCAAGATTACCGATAAGCTCTCAACTAGAAATACTGTGAATCACAATGGGATTTTGAAATGCATTTACTATTAATTTAAGTAAGTACACATATTTGTGCTCAATGATCTCTCATGTACATATGAGTATATAATTCTCTAGTTGGCATAAATAATTAATGAATATTATTCTCAATTGTATTTTACATATGATCGTAGATTGCCCATTTATTCGCATAGAAAATGCTTACGCTCCTATCACTATTAGGAATATAAGGATTCCATACCAAGGAACTGTATAGTTAAGCCATCAAAATGAGTATAATATTGTAGTTATGTATCTCAAGTACTGTGTTTGAATAGTTTAGCAGACTAGTTAAAGGAAATTTCCTGCATTTCTTATTGTCACCCCTGTTAGCAATCATTAGTGTGTGGCTAAAAAGAGTGCATTGCAATACTTACTAGTTTCTGTTTTCTGCAGTTTCCAATGCCACTCAAGTATTCATTGGCACCATGTGACTGCATTTATGACCTACTGACACACACCGCATCTTCTGCGTGGACCGGAGGTCACTATCTTTATTTAAGTCTATGAGATACAAAACAAGGCTCTCTTAGCCTCATTCTGATTCTCATAGACTTACATGGAGAAAGTGATCCCTGGTCAACACAGAAGATGCTGTGTGTGCCAGTAGGTCACAAAAGCAGCTGTGTCATGTGGTGGTGGTGTTGGAAACAGAAGAAGACAGCAAGAGTTATTTATGGCTTAACACTCTATACACTTTGGTGCAATCTTTTGGATATCATTATGCAGACAAATCTTTAAAATAGATATCCACTTTTTAAATATTATACCATGTTTAGGTCCAGAGTTTTTTTCTTGCTAATCTCTTAATGTTGCTCACCACTCCTGGAACCAGCAAGGGATTCTGCTGTCTCCTACTTCTGTGGGTTTTCTTGGCTGTTTAGTCAGTATTAGTGATGAGCGAGTGTGGTCGCTATTCGATATTTCCAAGCATGCTCAGGTGTTCTCAGGTGTATTTTGGGCATGCTCGTAGATTATGTTTGTGTCATCGCAGCTGCATGATTTACAGCTGTTAGACAACCTGAACACATACAGGGATTGCCTGTTTGTTAGAGAACCTGAATAAATGTGGGGGTTCCCTAACAGCCGCAAATCATGCAGCTGCGGGGACACAAACATAATCTACGAGCACGCCCAAAATACTCGGAGAACCCCTGAGCATGCTCAGAAATCTCGTGAAACGAGTACACTCGCTCATCACTAGACAACCCTTGTTGTCATGTCCACAGGCCTTATAGGCCTGCTTTGATGGTAGATCTCCACTTGAGTGTTCAAGCAGTTGGAACTCACACAACTATTTTGGACATCTTCCATGAGGCTCTGCTATATGAAGTGCCTCCTGACAAACCAAGCTCTGCTTCGTTGCCATAAGTATGCCTATTAACAAACACAGCTCTGCTACATTGCTACAATGAGCCTCCTGACAAACCTAGCTCTATAAAATAAGTAGTATCTGCTATATTTGCCATAAATGTGCATCCAGACAAATCCAGCTCTGCTATGTTTGTGCTTTGCTACATTTGTCATAAATGTGCCCCTTGACAAACTTATTATAGTGCTGGTCTCTGCTACATTGCTCTAATGTGCTTACTGACAAACCCAGCTCTACTATGTTTTCACAAGTGTGCTTCCTGAAAAACACAGCTCAGCTACATCACTGAGTTGTGCTACATTGCCACAAGTGTGCATCTTAACATATCCAGGCCTGCTGTGCCATTGAACTCTGCTATATCAACATTTGTAAATCTCACAGCCCACTCAGCTCTGCTACATTGGCATGACTACTCTATAGTGACATTGTCCTTACTCGGCTTCATTGTTGGGTACCCAGTCTCCAAGTCCTCCATTCCTCCTGCTGCCTTCCAGCCTCTACAACCACAGATCGCCTAGCTTCCTTGAAGTCTCTACAACCACCATTGTTCTAGCCGGTTCATCACATTGCATCAACATCATCTGTCCATGCTGCATTCCGATTGCTCATAAGGACCAAGGGCTTCAAGGATCCTCATCACCAGGTGAGTCATAACACTTCAAATATCATTCAAGTGGTACAAAAGAGGTTTTCTGACACATAGCTACAAATCTATTGCAGAGACACATGCATAAAATTCGAGTTATCTGCAACCATCAGTAGTTGATGTTTAGGAGTTTACTGTATTACTATTACTTCATTATTAAAGTCCGTATTGGTCTCCTGGGTTACTCTTACGAAATATTAAAAGTTCAAGTAGCAAAAAGTAACATAAAAGTGTTGTCCACTTTAGCAGCCAGTTATTTATTGAAATATAATAAACTATATAAATGTGTTGGACAGTATTATTGATCTCCTTAAAAATTTAAATAAATTTAATTTTAACATTATGCAACTTTGAGGGCTGCAGAAAGTGAAAAAAGAACCAGATTTTTTTATTATTATTATTTCAAATAGCTAAATCATGTTCTTACCATTTTGTATTCCGTATCATTTATTGCAATTTAACTTTACAATACGACAATTCCTTTTAGTGTTTTATTTAATGGAAGCTGCTGTTAAACAAATATACTTTACGAAAGCACAAAAAAAGATTATCTACGGTTGGATGATAGTTAATGATGACTCCACTAATGCCTTGCCAACTACAATTTGCCATATGAATGTCTTATGCAAAACTGTAGCCTTAGACAAAGATATAACATCATAAATTTATTTTCAAACCGTACATGCTAATCTACATTTTTATTGCTATGGTAGCAAGAGATTCACTGAAAAATCTTGATTCTTGGACAGATGGCCAACTCTTGCCAGCATACTAATTTAAAACACGAGCCAAATCTAAGGTTGTTCCCCGTTTAGCCATACGGCCAACAATATCTATCTGAAGATAATAAATGCCAATCTTTTAGGTAAATGTTTATCAGCAGCTCACAAGCTTATGGCTTTGGCATACAGAACCACAGCTTCAATTCTCATATATCCAATGTTCCAGAAATCACACCAACTCTCTATATCTAACCAAAAAGCTAGCTAGTTATTGTTTTGTATTGGGGAACATTACATGTACCTATAGAAAAACAAAAGGTAAGGTGGTTTTAAATGTGTATGAATAATTTTACACTGGCAGGCCAATATTCAAAGACTAAAAAAGCAACAAAAATGACATAAGGTCTTATATTTAAAATGTAAGAACCAAAAAATTAACAAAAAGACTTAAAAAATGACTTAATAATAATTATTAAAAATACCAGAAAAACCACACAAAAAAATAGCAAGGATACCTTGAGGGTTAGATAAAATATTGGGTTGTCAAACCTAACTCCACTTATAGTATATGCCAGTAGGAGACAAATAATAGGACTTTGATATTGCTCAATAAAGGAAAAATGGACTAGGGAGGATAGAAAGTGCCTTCCCCTAATTAAGTCCCTTCCTTGCAGCGGAGGTTGGCACCCTGGGAAACGATATGGCACCCCCGCTCAAAGTAGGCTGACCCTAAGAAACCCTCAAAAGGTGTCCCTACCAAAAGCCACCACCAAACACACAAAAAATAAAGTGCTGTTAGTGCTGATAAAGTTGATCTGTAAGTGCTTAATAAAAAAATACTTATGAGCCACTATATTAGAGACTCCATGGAATAGGCCATAATTGGTCACTCTTAAGCATAATATCCCATACTGGTGTCTTTGTGTAAGAGAGTAAATAGTACCACAGATATCTACTAGTTATAATTATTACTCTATTATTCTCTAGATCGCCAAACTATATAGCAGCTCAGTAGATATAAAACAATTCTTTGGTTGATATTCAGAGATTGATAGTACAACATTCTGGCAAACTCAACTCCTTGAAAAATTATTCAAGGACCCGTGAGTCACCATCAAATCCTTTGCAAACATGTTTGCATTGATTGAACTTGGCTGCAATAGACAATCCAAAAAAGTTGCGGCCAGTGTGTTGTAAAAATTATGCTTTTTATTAAATAGCTATTAAATGCATTACAAAATGTTCCATTTCATGTACATTCTGTCCAATAGAGCCAAAAGTCCCAGAAAAAGCATGAAAGGTTGATAAGTTTTGTACCTACTGTAAATTGTTCTTACCCCTATTCTAAGACAAAGGAATTCATATCTAAAACGCGAGTCGGGGTGTGCGTGTCATTAGGACCTGGCGGACCTTAAAGATATATACACTCCTTTTCTCGTATAGTGTCACTTTTTGCACTAAAGCACTTTGTGAGCTCTAGGTTTGGTTTCAGAGTATTGTCCATTTACATTCACTTTGTTCTCTCGTGAACATAATGTAGTGTAGGTCCATATGAACCCATGGCTGGACCCGTAGGTTTTCAGATGTTTTGGGCCCCCTCTAAGACATCAATCCTTCACCCCACTACAGTTTTGATTTCATGCAAATACCATTTTTCAGATAATTGTCTAGCTCTATGTCAGATTCACAGATGTTTGAGATGCAAAGCTTATGCCATAATTTCCACTTTCACTAATCATGTAGGCTCCAATACCTAGTTGAAATAAAGTTATTGACCTCTTTTCACATGGTGCAAAAGATATTCTTTTTCTCTTTTGAAATCCTGACTTTTGCTTGTTTACGTTGCTGCTATCATATGCTTGTTTTTTCTTTTTTCATTTGTAATTAATAACTGTTTTGGTTGGTCAAAACGGTCCATGGAAATTCTGGAACACACATGATCAAGATCACAAATAGCCTTAATTGTCACCTCACAGGAGGTGGCATGACATCACAATCCCAATGCTAGTGAGCTATTGGTTTGCTGTGATAAAAATATATGCACAAAAATTGTGCACAGCGCCGTTAATTAATAGACCACTAAGGTTCATATAACAATGCCTCTGTTAGGTGTCGAGTTCCCCGCTGCTGCACAGGGGGAATCTCGAACCATGTACTCTTCAGTCTCCCATTCTTCCCCAGCCACAGAGGAGCCTGCTCAGCAAAAATGTCGGTCCCAGCGTCTTGCTCAAGCTGAAACTGTGTGGCTGGTTACTGCTGCTATCCCAGGTTCACCTATTGTAATGAGTATTAATCAGTGGTGAGCATACGCTCCAGGAACTAAGTCCTGCTTTTTGTCAACTGAGCATGCCCGTGGAATGATGACTTTTCATTGGAGGCCCGAGGTCACATGCTCAGGTCCTGAAGCAGCTCTGATTGGACCACTGGCAAGGTCCCGGAGGGCTTCAATTATAAAAGGTTCACATGGCTGCTCAGTCATGCACTAGTATAAACAGAAATCATGTGTGTATGTGTGTGTGTCTATGTTATATGGTGAAAGCTCCTAATCATCCCCTTCCCTAGTGTTGTATGTTGGTTGAGTGTTTGGAGCCAGTTTAGTGCCATCCAGCATGAGGCACGATTCTTCAGTGTCTATTCAGAAGTGTTCACCAGCACAGTGCCGTGCGCAACTAGTGCACTTTCCAGTCCCTAGTTAGGGTGGTTAGTGGCATCTGCCTGTGCGGTGCTGCGTACACTCAGTGTGCTAAATCTATTATTATTATTATAGTTTTTCCCTGGCAATGCAGGTGTGGTGCCGAACGCTAGTGGGTCTAGAAGGACTCTAACCCAATGTCCTTGGGTCAGAGTTCTGTGACCGAACACTAGCGTTCATCCAGCGGTATAGCGTCTCTGTGATGCAACAGGGACCGTCTCCATACATATGGGTGACGTTAACCCGTGTGTGTTCTCATTATACCACCATATACTGTCCACCATTACTGAGCAGCAGATAATCTCTGCACGGTGTACCCCGGGCTGTGAATGCAACTTATATCTTCCTTTATATTTGGTGCTTTTTGCTAGCCCTAACATTATACTAGCACCAGGGTCTGGCTAGTAATGGTGTTATGACCCCAGTGGACAGGGTCTCAGAGGAACGTGTAAGTCTGCGAGATTCAAAAATCCAGCTCATAGGGCTGTGGTAACTGGGTTGACCAAATAGCTACTCCTAACGCCAACACTAGAAGTAGCCGGGGATCATGCCTACGGTGATCGCTAGATGACTCGCGCCAGCCGGAGAATCTAACTACCCCTAGGAGAAGAAAACAAAGACCTCTCTTGCCTCCAGAGAAAGGGACCCCAAAGCAAGATACAAGCCCCCCACAAATAATAACGGTGAGGTAAGAGGAAATGACAAACACAGAAATGAACCAGGTTCAGCAAAGAGAGGCCAGCTTACTAATAGCAGAATATAGCAAGATAACTTATCTGGTCAACAAAAACCCTATAAAAATCCACGCTGGAGATTCAAGAACCCCCGAACCGTCTAACGGTCCGGGGGGAGAACACCAGCCCCCTAGAGCTTCCAGCAAAGGTCAGGATACAGATTGGAACAAGCTGGACAAAAATACCAAACAAAACAAAAGCAAAAAGCAAGGAAGCAGACTTAGCTTGAAATACAGGAACCAGGATCATAGGACAAGAGCACAACAGATTAGCTCTGATTTCAACGATGCCAGGCATTGAACTGAAGGTCCAGGGAGCTTATATAGCAACGCCCCTGAACTAACGGCCCAGGTGAGGATATAGGAAAAAAGACAGAAGCTCCAGAGTCAAATCACTAATGACCACTATAGGGAGCAAAAAGCAAAATCACAACAGTACCCCCCCCTTAGTGAGGGGTCACCGAACCCTCACCACGACCACCAGGGCGATCAGGACGAGCGGCGTGAAAGGCACGAACTAAATCGGCCGCATGAACATCAGAGGCGACCACCCAGGAATTATCTTCCTGACCATAGCCCTTCCACTTGACCAGGTACTGAAGCCTCCGCCTGGAGAGACAAGAATCCAAGATCTTCTCCACCACGTACTCCAACTCGCCCTCAACCAACACCGGAGCAGGAGGCTCAGCAGAAGGAACCACAGGCACAACGTACCGCCGCAACAAGGACCTATGAAACACGTTGTGGATAGCAAACGACACAGGAAGATCCAGGCGAAAGGATACAGGATTAAGGATTTCCAATATCTTGTAAGGACCAATAAAACGAGGTTTAAATTTGGGAGAGGAAACCTTCATAGGAACAAAGCGGGAAGAAAGCCACACCAAATCCCCAACACGTAGTCGGGGACCCACACCGCGGCGGCGGTTGGCAAAGCGCTGAGCCCTCTCCTGTGACAACTTCAAGTTGTCCACCACAAGATTCCAGATCCGCTGCAACCTATCCACCACAGAATCCACCCCAGGGCAGTCAGAAGGTTCCACATGACCCGAAGAAAAACGAGGGTGGAAACCAGAGTTGCAGAAAAACGGCGAAACCAAGGTGGCGGAACTAGCCCGATTATTAAGGGCAAACTCAGCCAACGGCAAGAAGGTCACCCAATCGTCCTGATCAGCAGAGACAAAACACCTCAAATAAGCCTCCAAAGTCTGATTAGTTCGCTCCGTCTGTCCATTAGTCTGAGGATGGAAAGCAGACGAAAACGACAAGTCAATGCCCATCCTACTACAAAAGGATCGCCAGAATCTGGAAACGAACTGGGATCCTCTGTCTGACACAATATTCTCAGGGATGCCGTGCAAACGAACCACGTTCTGGAAAAACACAGGAACCAGATCGGAAGAGGAAGGCAGCTTAGGCAAAGGAACCAAATGGACCATCTTGGAGAAGCGATCACATATCACCCAGATAACAGACATGCCTTGAGACACCGGAAGATCAGAAATGAAATCCATGGAGATATGTGTCCAAGGTCTCTTAGGGACAGGCAAGGGCAAGAGCAACCCGCTGGCACGAGAACAGCAAGGCTTAGCTCGAGCACAAGTCCCACAGGACTGTACAAATGACC
Organism: Ranitomeya variabilis; assembly: GCF_051348905.1. Lineage (NCBI taxonomy): Eukaryota > Metazoa > Chordata > Amphibia > Anura > Dendrobatidae > Ranitomeya > Ranitomeya variabilis. The sequence continues at coordinate 390,394,599 of NC_135236.1, forward strand.
GCACATCCCTAGACAAGGAAGGCCACCAAAAGGATCTGGCCACCAGATCTCTGGTGCCAAAAATTCCTGGGTGACCTGCCAACACCGAGGAATGAACCTCGGAAATGACTCTGCTGGTCCACTTATCAGGCACAAACAGTCTGTCAGGTGGACAAGAATCAGGCCTATCAGCCTGAAATCTCTGCAACACACGTCGCAGATCTGGAGAAATAGCTGACAAGATAATACCATCCTTAAGAATACCAACAGGTTCAGCGACTCCAGGAGCATCAGGCACAAAGCTCCTGGAAAGAGCATCGGCCTTCACATTTTTTGAACCTGGTAAATACGAGACAACAAAGTCAAAACGGGAGAAAAACAATGACCAGCGGGCCTGTCTAGGATTCAGGCGTTTAGCAGACTCGAGATACATCAGATTTTTGTGATCAGTCAAGACCACCACACGATGCTTAGCACCCTCTAGCCAATGACGCCACTCCTCAAATGCCCATTTCATGGCCAACAACTCCCGATTGCCCACATCATAATTTCGCTCCGCAGGCGAAAACTTCCTAGAGAAAAAGGCGCAAGGTCTCATAACAGAGCAACCAGGGCCTCTCTGCGACAAAACGGCCCCTGCTCCAATCTCTGAAGCATCCACCTCAACCTGAAAGGGAAGCGAGACATCAGGCTGGCACAAAACAGGCGCCGAAGTAAACCGACGTTTCAACTCCTGGAAAGCCTCCACGGCAGCAGGAGCCCAATTAACCACATCGGAGCCCTTCTTGGTCATATCCGTCAAAGGTTTCACAATGCTAGAAAAGTTAGCGATAAAACGACGGTAGAAGTTAGCGAAACCCAAGAACTTCTGAAGACTCTTAAAGGGAACCTGTCACCTGAATTTCGCGGGACCAGTTTTGGGTCATATGGGCGGGGTTTTCGGGTGTTTGATTCACCCTTTCCTTACCCGCTGGCTGCATGCTGGCTGCAATATTGGATTGAAGTTCATTCTCTGTCCTCCGGAGTACACGCCAGCGCAAGCCAATATTGCCAATATTGCCTTGCGCAGGCGTGTACTCCGGAGGACAGAGAATGAACTTCAATCCAATATTGCGGCCAGCATGCAGCCAGCGGGTAAGGAAAGGGTGAATCAAACACCCGAAAACCCCGCCCATATGACCCAAAACTAGTCCCGCCAAATTCAGGTGACAGGTTCCCTTTAACTGACGAGGGCTGAGTCCAATCAAGAATAGCTCGGACCTTGACTGGGTCCATCTCCACAGCAGAAGGGGAAAAAATGAACCCCAAAAAGGGAACCTTCTGTACACCAAAAAGACACTTTGAGCCCTTGACAAACAAAGAATTTTCACGCAAAATTTTAAAGACCATCCTGACCTGCTCCACATGCGAGTCCCAATTATCAGAAAAAACCAGAATATCATCCAGATAAACGATCAGAAATTTATCCAGATAGTTCCGGAAAATGTCATGCATAAAGGACTGAAAAACTGAAGGGGCATTAGAGAGCCCAAAAGGCATCACCAAGTACTCAAAATGACCTTCGGGCGTATTGAATGCGGTTTTCCATTCATCCCCTTGCTTAATTCGCACAAGGTTGTACGCACCACGAAGGTCTATCTTGGTAAACCACTTGGCACCTTTAATCCGGGCAAACAAGTCAGACAACAGCGGCAAAGGATACTGAAATTTGACAGTGATCTTATTTAAAAGCCGATAGTCAATACAAGGCCTCAAAGATCCGTCCTTTTTAGCCACAAAAAAGAATCCCGCACCAAGAGGGGAAGAAGACGGACGAATGTGTCCTTTCTCCAGAGACTCCTTGATATATGAACGCATAGCGGTATGTTCAGGTATCAACAGATTAAACAGTCTTCCCTTAGGAAATTTACTGCCTGGAATCAAATCTATTGCACAGTCACATTCCCTATGAGGAGGCAATGCACTGGACCTGGACTCGCTAAAGACATCCTGATAATCAGACAAATACTCCGGAACTTCCGAAGGCGTAGAAGAAGCAATAGACACAGGCAGGGAATCCTCATGAATACCACGACAGCCCCAACTAGACACTGACATAGCCTTCCAGTCAAGGACTGGATTATGGGTCTGTAACCATGGCAGCCCCAAAACAACCAAATCATGCATTTTATGTAGAACGAGAAAACGTATCACCTCGCGGTGTTCAGGAGTCATGCACATGGTAACCTGTGTCCAATACTGCGGTTTATTTTCTGCTAATGGCATAGCATCAATACCCCTAAGAGGGATAGGATTTTCTAATGGTTCAAGAATAAAACCACAGCGCTTAGCAAATGAGAGATCCATAAGACTCAGGGCAGCACCTGAATCTACAAACGCCATGACAGGATAAGATGACAGTGAGCAAATCAAAGTTACAGACAGAATAAACTTAGGATGCAAATTACCAACGGTGACAGGACTAACAACCTTAGATATACGTTTAGAGCATGCTGAGATAACATGTGTAGAATCACCACAGTAGTAGCACAAGCCATTCCGGCGTCTATGAATTTTCCTCTCATTTCTAGTCAGGATTCTATCACATTGCATCAAATCAGGTGTCCGTTCAGACAACACCATGAGGGAATTTGCGGTTTTTCTATCACATTGCATCACATCAGGTGTCTGTTCAGACAACAACATGAGGGAATTTGTGGTTTTGCGCTCCCGCAACCGCCGGTCAATTTGAATAGCCAGGGACATGGTATCATTCAGACCTGTGGGAATGGGAAAACCCACCATAACATTCTTAATGGCCTCAGAAAGGCCATTTCTAAAATTAGCGGCCAGTGCACACTCGTTCCAATGTGTCAGCACGGACCATTTCCGAAATTTTTGGCAATACACCTCAGCCTCGTCCTGGCCCTGAGACATAGCCAGCAAGGCTTTCTCTGCCTGAATCTCAAGATTGGGTTCCTCATAAAGTAAACCGAGCGCCAGAAAAAAACGCATCAATATCAGCCAATGCCGGATCTCCTGGCGCCAACGAAAATGCCCAATCTTGAGGGTCACCCCGTAAGAATGAAATAACAATTTTTACTTGTTGAGCAGAGTCTCCAGACGAACAAGGTTTCAGGGACAAAAACAATTTACAATTATTCCTGAAATTCCTAAACTTAAATCGATCTCCTGAAAACAGTTCAGGAATCGGAATCTTGGGTTCAGACCTAGGATTTCTGGTAACATAATCTTGTATACCCTGCACACGAGCGGCAAGCTGGTCCACACTTGTAATCAAGGTCTGGACATTCATGTCTGCAGCAAGCTTAAGCCACTCTGAGGTAAAGGGGAAAAGAAAAAAAAAAAAAAAAAAAAATGAGAGAGGGAAAAAAAAAAACTCAAAATTTTCTTTCTTATAATCCCACTTCTGCAATGCATTAAACATTTAATACTGGCCTGGCATACTGTTATGACCCCAGTGGACAGGGTCTCAGAGGAACGTGTAAGTCTGCGAGATTCAAAAATCCAGCTCATAGGGCTGTGGTAACTGGGTTGACCAAATAGCTACTCCTAACGCCAACACTAGAAGTAGCCGGGGATCATGCCTACGGTGATCGCTAGATGACTCGCGCCAGCCGGAGAATCTAACTACCCCTAGGAGAAGAAAACAAAGACCTCTCTTGCCTCCAGAGAAAGGGACCCCAAAGCAAGATACAAGCCCCCCACAAATAATAACGGTGAGGTAAGAGGAAATGACAAACACAGAAATGAACCAGGTTCAGCAAAGAGAGGCCAGCTTACTAATAGCAGAATATAGCAAGATAACTTATCTGGTCAACAAAAACCCTATAAAAATCCACGCTGGAGATTCAAGAACCCCCGAACCGTCTAACGGTCCCGGGGGGAGAACACCAGCCCCCTAGAGCTTCCAGCAAAGGTCAGGATACAGATTGGAACAAGCTGGACAAAAATACCAAACAAAACAAAAGCAAAAAGCAAGGAAGCAGACTTAGCTTGAAATACAGGAACCAGGATCATAGGACAAGAGCACAACAGATTAGCTCTGATTTCAACGATGCCAGGCATTGAACTGAAGGTCCAGGGAGCTTATATAGCAACGCCCCTGAACTAACGGCCCAGGTGAGGATATAGGAAAAAAGACAGAAGCTCCAGAGTCAAATCACTAATGACCACTAGAGGGAGCAAAAAGCAAAATCACAACATAATGGTGGACGAACAGCGACTGCAGCTGGAGGGCAGTTTGGCGGCTCTCGAGCGCACAACTGCAGCTGTGGATGCTACCGCAGCAGCTGTTCAGACTGCTTGTGTGGCTGCAGCTAGTTTTGTCTGCTGCCACCCTGTTCCGACCTTATCCCGTCTCCCGTTGCCAGATAAGTTTACTGGCGACAGTAAGTTGCATAGGGGATTCGTGAGCCAGTGTGCAATACACTTTGAGCTCCGGGTTGCACATTTTTCCAAAGCACAAAGGTGGGATTCGTAATAACCCTCCTGTCATGTCAGACAGGTCGTTGGAGTGGGCTATGCTGCTGTGGGAGCACGACGATTATGTGGTCCAGAGTGCACCGCGGTTCCTGAGCACTCTGAAACAGGTCTTTTTAGGACCTCGAGGCACCCATGATACGGCACTCCAACTGCAACCATTGACACAGGGCTCGTCCTTGGTCAGCCATTTTTCCGTCCACTTCCAGACTTTAGCATTTGAGCTGGAGCGGCTGGATAAAGCCCTCATCCCTGTATTTTGGAGGGGGCTGGCTGACAATGTGAGGAACGCATTGGCCATCAGGGAGATTTGCGCCACACTGGAGGAGCTAATAGCGGTCTCCACTTCCATCGACCTTCATTTTAACGAGTGAAGGTTGGAGCAAGCCCAGTGTAGGCAGAGGTTTCGGCTGGCTCCCACCTTCGCCAAACCTCTGGAATCTCCGGATCAGGTGTCCGAGTCACAAGAGGCCCTGGAGGTTTCTCGAGTGAGATCTAAGTCCTGGGTCGCTTGAGTACCCATGGTCTGCCATGCCTATAGGCAGTCGGGACATTTTGCCACCAAATTTCCCCACCGGTCGAGGAAACGTCCGCGTCTACTGGCTATAGGTGGAGGTTCACCAGACACAGTGGTGTTTTCCTCCAAATTGTCCTTCATAGGCACAATTACCACTGGCCCATCCACTCATGCGGTAGAGTTTAGCGTGGATTATGGGGTGGAGGGCAACTGTATTTCTTCTTCCTTCGCCCAACGTCACATAATTCCCCTGGTGATGCTCACCAAACCAGTGACCGTACGACTGGTAAATGGGTAGACACAGCCCTCACAGATAACACATGAGACCATCCCATGTACTCTATCCATGTCACCATCCCATCAGATTATCTCTGTTAGTCATTCCTGAGGGAATTGATGAGGTCCTGTTAGAGATACCATGGCTACGCTACAACTCCCCTCATACAGAGTGGTCCTCAGGGAGAATTCTGGGATGACATTAATCCTGTGAGGGTAGAGGTCAGAGGGAGTGCGTTCAGGTTACTACTACAGAGGTACACGCAGATCTTTCCTCTCTCCCCAAACACTATTGGCCCTATGTGGCCATGTTCTCCAAGAAGGCTGCTGAGATCCTTCCACCTCACCAACCTTATGACTGTCCTATTGACCTCTTGCCTGGTGCTGAGCTTCCCCGGGGTCGAGTCTATCCAGTATCTCTCCCAGAGATGGAGGCAATGACTCAGTACATCCAGGAGAATCTGGCAAGAGGATTCATTAGGAAGTCGGTGTCACTTGTAGGGGCGGGGTTCTTCTTCGTGCAGAAGAAGAACGGAGAACTACATCCATGCATAGACTACAGGGGTCTTAATGCCATAATAGTTAAGAACAAGAACGCTCTGCTCCTGATATCTGAGCTTTTTGATAGGTTGCTGGGAGCGAGGGTTTTTACTAAGCTTGATCTGTAGGGTGCTTACAACCTGATTCGCATCCGTGAGGGGGACGAATGGAAGACGGCATTTAACACCAGAGATGGCTACTATGAGTATCTGGTGAATCCCTTCAGGCTCTGTAATGCCCCTGCCATTTTCCCAGACTTTATAAATTATATCTTCCAGGATATGCTCACCACCTCGGTCATAGTCTATCTGGATGATATGCTCATCTACTATCCAGATATAGACTCCCACCAGAGAGATGTTTGCAAAGTCTTCGACCTCCTACAGGCAAACTCCCTCTATGCCAAGTTGGAGAACTGTGTGTTTGAGCAGGAGTCCTTGCCTTTCCTTGGCTACATCATCTCCACCCAGGGATTGGCCATGGATCCTGACAAACTACAGGCTGTGATGGACTGGCAGGAACCCCATTCTCTGAAAGCGGTGCAGCATTTTATGGGATTCATTCACTATTATCGCCAGTTCATTCCCCACTTCTCAACTTTGGTAGCTCCCTTGGTTGCCCTCACCAAGGAGGGAGCTAATACCAAATTGCGGTCAGAGGAGGTCTCCAAGGCCTCTCTCTCTATCAAGTCACGCTTCACTATTGCTCCCATTTTACATCGCTCCGATGTAGATAAACCTTTCATTATGGAGAAGGTGGATGCCTCATCCGTCGGTGCTGGAGCAGTCCTCTTCCAAAAGGATGCTCGAGGTCAGAAGCGTCCTTTTTTCTTTTTCTCTAAGACCTTATCACGGGCGGAAAGGAACTAATCCATCGTGGACAGGGAGTTGCTAGCCATGAAGTTGGCCTTTTCGGAGTGGAGACACCTCCTGGTGGGGGCTCATTTTCCTTTCCAAGTGTACAATGGTCACAAAAATTTGGTTTACTTACAAACTGCCCAGAGGCTAAATTCAGGCTAGATGGTCCTTGTTCTTCTCCCAGTTCCACTTTACCCTCCATTTTCTTTCCTGGGAGAAGAACATTGCTCTCTCCCGCTCTGTAGTGTCATCAGAGGAGGAGCCTCGGCTATTTGTCCCTTCAGAGAGCCTGAGAACTGTGGCTCCAGTCTCGCTAGAGTCTGTGCCCCGGGCAAGACTTTTGCACCACCTAAATTGCAACCGGAGGTTCTCTCTTGGGCTCACTCGTCCAGGGTGGGTGGATATTTTGGGACCAAGAGGACATCTGTTCTTCTGGCGAGGACTTACTGGTGGCCACATATGGCCCTTGACATCGGAGACTATATTCGGGCATGTCTCCTGCACCAAGAACTGGTCTTTCAGGCAACGGCCTGCTGGGCTACTTTACCCCCTCCCGTTGGCAGACAGGCCCTGGGAAATGGTCGGGATGGACTTTGTTGTGGGCTTACCCAAGTCTTGTAGCTGTACCATTATCTGGGTAGTCACTGACCATTTTTCCAAAATGGTGCACTTGGTGCCTCTTCTGCGGGTACCTTCTGCATGGGCCTTGGCAGCGTTGCTCATTAATCACATTTTGCTCCTATACGGGATGCCTTACAAAATTGTCAGTGACCGGGGTCCCCAGTTTGTGTCTTGGTTCTGGAGATAGCTTTGTTGCATACTCAGCAATGAGCTGAATCCCTCTTCAGCTTATCATCCTGAGACAAATGGGTTGGTAGATAGGACCAACCAGACCCTGGTCACATACCTGTGACATTTGTTTTGGCCAGGCAGGATGACTGGGAATACTTGCTTCCGAGGGCGGTTTGTGCTGAACAATGCCTTAGCTGACTCCACTGGGCAGACCCCATTTCTCCTTAATTACGGCCAGCATCTGCGAGTTCCTGTGCCCATGCCCATGCCTTCCACCGACTCTAGGGTGGCAGACTGGGTGATGGAGGCATGTGACATTTGGGACCGCACACAGGATGCCATCCGGGCCTCCAAGGAGAGAATGAGGGTCTCCGCCGATGCACACCGGCGCCCCGCTCTGACCTTTGCTCCTGGTGACTTAGTGTGGCTCTCTACCCGTAACATCATGCTGCGAGTTGAGTCCACTAAGTTTTTGACTTGCTACATAGGTCCTTACATGGTCCTGGAACGGTTAACCCTATGGTCTATCGTCTGACCCTTCCTCCATGCCTAGGTATCACCGACACCTTTTAAGTGTTCCTCCTAAAACCCGTTCACATGTCCCGGTTTTCCGAGTCATCTGCCGAGATATTGAGGTCATCCATGGACGATTATGAGGTGAACACTATTGTTGGGTGTAAGGTGGTAAGTGGCAAAAAGTACTATCTGGTGGACTGGAAGGGTCATGGCCCAGAGGACAGGACCTGGGAACCCATTGAGCAGATTTGGACTCCTCAGCTCATTGCAGCTTTTGAATGTAGTGAAGCCCAAGGAGGGGGGTCCTATGAGGGGGGTAATGTAAGGTGTCGAGTTCCCGCCGCTGCACAGGGGCAATCTAGAACCATGTCCTCTGCAGTCTCCTCTTCTTCCCCAGCCACAGAGGAGCCTGCTCAGCAGAGACATCGGTCCCAGCGTCTCGCTCAAGCCAAAGCTGTGTGGCTGGTTACTGCTGTTATCCCGGTTCACCTATTGTAACCAGTATTAATCAGCGGTGAGCTGACAGTCCAGGGACTAAGTCCTGTTTTTTGTCAACTGAGCATGCCCGTGGGACCACCCCTCTCATTGGAGCCCGGAGGTCACATGCTCAGGTCCTGAAGCAGCTCTGATTGGACCACTGGGAAGGTCCTGGAAGGCTGCAATTATAAAAGGTTTGCATGGCCGCTCAGCCATGCGCTAGTATAAACAGAAATCGTGTGTGTGGATGTGTGTGTTATCCGGCCAATGCTCCTAATCATCCCTTTCCCTAGCATTGTTTTATGTTACTGGGTGTTTGGAGCTGACTAGCACCAGTTTAGTGCCATCCAGCATGAGGCATGATTCTTCAGCGTCTATTCAAGAGCATTCACGAGTGCAACGCCATGCGTAACTAGTGTGCTTTCCAGTCCCTAGTTAGGGTGGTTAGTGGTGTCCGCCAGGGCGGTGCTGTACACACTCAGTTGGTGAGGTGCCGAATGATGTGTCCTTGGCCTTGAGGCAGAGTTCTGTGACCAAACACTAGCGTTCATTCAGCGGTATAGTGGCTCTGTGATGCAACAGGGACCATCTCCATACATACCGGTTGAAATTAACCTGTGTGTTCTGATTATACCACCATATACTGTCCGCCATTACCGAGCAGAAGGTAATATCTCTGCACGATGTACCCCTGGCTGCGAATGCACCTTATATCTTCCTTTATATTATTTGGTGAGTTCTGCTAGCCCTAACAGCCTCAGGACAAAAAAAAGTCATGGGACCCTAATCTCTGCAGGTCCCCCATGCATCAGCCTAGTAAGCCTTATGAATAATTTGGCCTTAATCATGTGACAATTACAGCCAATTAAAGAACACTGCGATTGATATATTTATTATTATATCAATATATCAATGACATAAGAGTAACATTATGATAACAGATGCTCATTAAGTGCCAAGATGCAGAAGTGAAATTATGCAAAGTGGCAGGCAGAAAAATAAAAACATATTGATGCAGCTTAAATGGCCTTAAAAATCTGACACTAGTTTTACCTGGTTCTCTTGAATTTTTTTTTTCATTTTTTGCAGAAACATTCATGAATAATAGTAGAGTAACGGTTTTGTATATTAAAGAGCTTTTTAAAAAGCTGTTACTAAAATTCACGCAAACTGAACATGTGAAATCTGCAAGCATTTCTACATTTTTTATATAATTTAAAATGGAAAACATTGCATTTTACATTAATGACAAACAGTTTATAAATATAATTAATCTCGCCAGAACTTGTTGTTTATTAGGTTAAAAAAAAGTTCAGAAGGGAAATAATGTCAAATTAGCTTGAAAAGCCTACTGACCTGTAAGTGACTTGGAATGTCTCCAACACTCAATTCATTTTTAAGAATGTCCAGCCTTTTAAGTACCTTTAACCTCATGTTAAGACAGTAATGATGTAAGAGTTTCTGGGATTTTAACTATTGATAGTGATTAGTAAGGACAAAGAAGGAAAACCAGTTTCCATATCTCCAAATGTAATTTATCATCTGCAGTTTACTGGTGGCATGTAATGTATTCATCGTCTGCATGCTATGGCTTCATCTTCTGCCTGCATTCTATATATATATGTATGTGTGTATGTATATATATATATATATATACTAACTGAAGAGCCCGGCGTTGCCTGGGCATAGTAAATATCTGTGGTTAGTTATAGCACCTCACTTCTCTTATTTTCCCATCACGCCCCTCATTTTCCCCATCACATCTTTCATTTTCCCCCTCACATCTCTCATTTTCTCCCTCACACCTCTCATTTTCCCCCTCACTCCTCTTATTTTCCCCCTCACTCCTCTCATTCCCCCCTAACACTTGTCATTTCGACCTCCCATCTGTCATTTTCTGATCACTCCAATATTTTCCCTCACTCCTCTCATTTTGCACTCACACCTTTTCATTTTCACCTCACACCTCTCATTTTCACCTCAGTATATACATGTTTGTCATCTCCCTTATATATAGTATACACCTGTATGTCATCTCCTGTATATAGTATATACAGTACCTGTATGTAATCTCCTCCTGTATATAGTATATACCTGTGTGTCATCTCACCTATATACAGGTCCTTCTCAAAAAATTAGCATATAGTGTTAAATTTCATTATTTACCATAATGTAATGATTACAATTAAACTTTCATATATTATAGATTCATTATCCACCAACTGAAATTTGTCAGGTCTTTTATTGTTTTAATACTGATGATTTTGGCATACAACTCCTGAAAACCCAAAAAACCTGTCTCAATAAATTAGCATATCAAGAAAAGGTTCTCTAAACGACCTATTACCCTAATCTTCTGAATCAACTAATTAACTCTAAACACATGCAAAAGATACCTGAGGCTTTTAAAAACTCCCTGCCTGGTTCATTACTCAAAACCCCCATCATGGGTAAGACTAGCGACCTGACAGATGTCAAGAAGGCCATCATTGACACCCTCAAGCAAGAGGGTAAGACCCAGAAAGAAATTTCTCAACAAATAGGCTGTTCCCAGAGTGCTGTATCAAGGCACCTCAATGGTAAGTCTGTTGGAAGGAAACAATGTGGCAGAAAACGCTGTACAACGAGAAGAGGTGACCGGACCCTGAGGAAGATTGTGGAGAAGGACCGATTCCAGACCTTGGGGAACCTGAGGAAGCAGTGGACTGAGTCTGGTGTGGAAACATCCAGAGCCACCGTGCACAGGCGTGTGCAGGAAATGGGCTACAGGTGCCGCATTCCCCAGGTAAAGCCACTTTTGAACCATAAACAGCGGCAGAAGCGCCTGACCTGGGCTACAGAGAAGCAGCACTGGACTGTTGCTAAGTGGTCCCAAGTACTTTTTTCTGATGAAAGCAAATTTTGCATGTCATTTGGAAATCAAGGTGCCAGAGTCTGGAGGAAGACTGGGGAGAAGGAAATGCCAAAATGCCTGAAGTCCAGTGTCAAGTACCCACAGTCAGTGGTGTGGGGTGCCATGTCAGCTGCTGGTGTTGGTCCACTGTGTTTCATCAAGGGCAGGGTCAATGCAGCTAGCTATCGGGAGATTTTGGAGCACTTCATGCTTCCTGGCACCTGCTCACAGTGCCAAAACCACTGGTAAATGGTTTACTGACCATGGTATTACTGTGCTCAATTGGCCTGCCAACTCTCCTGACCTGAACCCCATAGAGAATCTGTGGGATATTGTGAAGAGAAAGTTGAGAGACGCAAGACCCAACACTCTGGATGAGCTTAAGGCCGCTATTGAAGCATCCTGGGCCTCCATAACATCTCAGCAGTGTCACAGGCTGATTGCCTCCATGCCACGCCGCATTGAAGCAGTCATTTCTGCCAAAGGATTCCCGACCAAGTATTGAGTGCATAACTGAACATTATTATTTGATGTTTTTTTTGTTTGTTATTAAAAAACACTTTTATTTGATTGGACGGGTGAAATATGCTAATTTATTGAGACAGGTTTTTTGGGTTTTCAGGAGTTGTATGCCAAAATCATCAGTATTAAAACAATAAAAGACCTGACAAATTTCAGTTGGTGGATAATGAATCTATAATATATGAAAGTTTAATTGTAATCATTACATTATGGTAAATAATGAAATTTAACACTATATGCTAATTTTTTGAGAAGGACCTGTATAGTATATATATGTGTGTCATCTCCCCCTGAGGAAGGCCACCTGGCCGAAACGCGCGTCGGGGAGGACGCGACCACGGTGCATATTTCCCCTTTCTGATAGTACGGTATGTACCATATATATGACATGAGTTTATGGGGCCACATAGGTAGTCAGTTAATATCCTTATAAACTTGCTAATATTGTATATGTACTTAGACTGACTACCTATGTGTGCTGCATTGCTATAACCAATATCTATGTACTGTGGTTTAGTCCTGGGTTTAGTGTCTGTGGATGCGGACCTGATTAGGGGATTCTGCTGCCTGCCATTACTGTGCACCTATATGTGTGTGTTTTTATTCAATAAAGGTTTTTCTATTTTTCATTACTTGGACTTTGCTTGACTGCAATTTTTGGTGCTTTTGTGTTATATACAGATATATGCAGTTGTCCTTTGTGGTCCTAGGTCTGTCTTATTTTTCATTGGTCATTTTATGCCTTATGGGTTTATCTATTAGGACAGACTATGTATGCCACTGAATATTGTCCTGTATATAGTATATACCTGTGTGTCATCTCCTCCTGTATATAGTATATACCTGTATGTCATCTCCTCCTGTATGTAGTATGTACCTGTATGTCATCTCCTCTATATAGTATATACCTGTGTGTCATCTCTCCTGTATATAGTATATATCTGTGTGTCATCTCCTCCTGTATATGGAATATACCTGTGTGTCATCTCCCCTGTAAATAGTATATACCTGTGTGTCATCTCCTCCTGTATATAGTATATATCTGTATGTCATCTCCTCCTGTATTAGACCTCGTTCACACGTTACCTCAGTATTTGTAAGCTAAATTGGCAGCCTGATAAATCCCCAGCCAACAGTAAGCCCACCCCCTGGCAGTATATATTAGCTCACACATACACATAATAGACTGGTCATGTGACTGACAGCTGCCGGATTCCTATATGGTACATTTGTTCCTCTTGTAGTTTGTCTGCTTATTAATCAGATTTTTATTTTTGAAGGATAATACCAGACTTGTGTGTGTTTTAGGGCGAGTTTCGTGTGTCAAGTTGTGTGTGTTGAGTTGCGTGTGGCGACATGCATGTAGCGACTTTTGTGAGATGAGTTTTGTGTGGCGACATGCGTGTAGCAACTTTTTGTGTGTCGAGTTGCATGTGACAGGTTAGTGTAGCAAGTTGTGTGCAGCAAGTTTTGCGCATGGTGAATTTTGCGCGTGGCGAGTTTTATGTGTGGTGCCTTTTGAGTATGTGCAAGTTTTGTGTGAGGCAACTTTTGCATGTGTTGCAACTTTTGTGCATGTGGCAATTTTTCCGCATGTGCAAGTTTTGCGTGTGGCGAGTTTTCCATGAGGTGAGTTTTGCACGTGTGGCGAGTTTTGCATGTGGAGAGTTTTGCGCGTGGCGAGTTTTGAGCGGCGACTTTTGTGTTTCGACTTTTATGTGGCGAGGTTGGTGTATGTGTGGTGAAATGTGCGCTGAGGGTGGTATATGTGTTCGAGCACGTGGTAGTGTGTGGCGCATTTTGTGTGTGTGTTCATATCCCCGTGGTGGTGTGGTGATTATCCCATGTCGGGGCCCCACCTTAGCAACTGTACAGTATATACTCTTTGGCGCCATCGCTCTCATTCTTTAAGTCCCCCTTGTTCACATCTGGCAGCTGTTAATTTGCCTCCAACACTTTTCCTTTCATTTTTTCCCCATTATGTAGATAGGGGCAAAATTTTTTGGTGAATTGGAAAGCGGGGGGTTAAAATTTCACCTCACAACATAGCTTTGACGCTCTCGGGGTCCAGACGTGTGACTGTGCAAAATTTTGTGCCTGTAGCTGCGACGCCTCCAACACTTTTCCTTTCACTTTTTCCCCATTATGTAGATAGGGGCAAAATTGTTTGGTGAATTGGAAAGCGCGGGGTTAAAATTTCACCTCATAACATAGCCTATGACGCTCTCAGGGTCCAGACGTGTGACTGTGCAAAATTTTGTGGCTGTAGCTGCGACGGTTCAGATGCCAATCCCGGACATACACACATACACACATTCAGCTTTATATATTAGATAAATAATTACCACTAAAAAATATAAAGTGAATGAGTGAAAGAGAAATCTAAGTCAAATTAATAATTTGGTGCGACCACACTTTGGCTCCAAAACAGCATTGGTTCTTCTATGCACAGTTGTACAAAGTCAAGTCTTTTGTAGGATTCTAGTCAGGTGTATTCAGTAACCAAATATAACAAGCAGGTAATAAGGATCATCATTTTCATACGTAGGTTGAAACAAAGACATTAACTGAAACATCTGCGGCGGAGGATTATGATTTGGTGAGCAAAAGCCAAACTCTTCTACAAAGGTGTGTTTTTGTGATGTGCTGTTTAAGCTCCTTTGAAAAAGTACTTAGACATGGGCAATGATGAGAACCATAAACACAGTGGTCAGCAAGGGAACTTGGTGCAGCAGATAAAAAACAGATCATGCTTACTTTCAAAATTGGATAATATCCAACAATGTAATCAGCTCTGAATTCACTACAAACAGTGGAACCTAGTGATAATACATTCATCTACTGCTCAGACAAGTCTTGCCAGAAGTGGTCTTGATGGAAGAATTGTAGCCAAAAAATACATACCTTTCATGATCATACAAGGCCAAGTGACTTAGCTATGCATGTAAACATACGAAGTGGGGTACAGGAAAATGGCAGCAGGTGCTCTGGACAGAAGGTAGTTTGTTCACCGAACAGCTGTAGGGCAATACTGTAATGATTGTCTGCATGCAACAGTGAAGCATGGTGAAGGTTCCTTGCAAGTTTAGGGCTGCATTTCAGCAAATAGAATTGGGAATTTGGTCAAGATTGACCACTACCTGCCTGATCCATTTTTCAGTTTTTACACTTTCCTTTTTTCTTTCACGTCTTCCATGAGCCCTACTCATATGAGGACTTATTGAAAAAAAAGCACAATTCCACCATTATTGTTTTAATTTTATTCTTACAGCTTTCATTATATATTGAAAATAATCTGGCAATATGATCCTGCTTTTGAATTACATCATCCATTGTTATCATGCAATGTACTGAAAATTGGGGGGAAAAATGTCAAGTGTAGCAAAACTGAAAAAAAAATGCATTTCGACCATTTTTTGGGGTTTTTACTTTTCTAAGATTCATTATATGGTGAAAATAACCTGGCAATATGATAAACCAGGTGAATATAATTATGCTATTACTTAATGTGCATACTTTTAATTTTTTTTGGTAAAAAAAATATATCTTGTGTGTCACCATTTTCCGAGACCTGTAATGATTTCAATTTTCAGTATATGGGTCTGTGTGAGGGCTTCCTTTTTCACAATGAGCTGATGTTTTTATTGATACCATCTTTGGGTAGATAAAATATTTTAACCGCCTATTATTGTCTTTTTTTCCACAATTATGGTGTCTAGATTTCTTCCTCTTTAAAACATTATTATATTTTGATAGATTGGACTTTTATGGACATGGGGACATCACATATATTTTTTTTAATTATTTATTTCTATATGTTTTATGGGATAAAAGTAGAATTATTAACTCCTTTCTGACCTCAGACGAGATAGTACATCCGAGGTCAGATCCCCTACTTTGATGTGCACCCACATCAAAGCCGCGACATGACAGCTGTTTTGAACAGCTGACATGTGCCTGCAATAGCGGCGAGTGGAATCGCGATCCATCCACCATTATTAACTAGTTAAATGCCGTTGTCCAACGCTGACAGCAGCATTTAACTACCGCTTCCGGCCGCGCGGTCAGAAATGCGCTCATCGCCAACCCTCGTCACATGATTGGGGGTCAGCGATGCATCAGCATAGTAACCAGAGGTTTCCTTGAGACCTCTATGGTGCCGGCTTGCTGTGAACGCCACCCTGTGGCCGGCACTCATAGCAAGCCTGTAATTCAGCTACATAGGAGCGATCTGATGATTGCTGCTATGTAGCCGATCAGGCTATGCCAGGCTATTGAAGCATAGCAAAAGTAAAAAAAAAAATGTTTAAAAAAAATATGAAAAAAAAATATATATAAAAGTTTAAATCATCCCCCTTTCGCCCCATTCAAAATAAAACAATAAAAATCAAATCAAATATACACGTATTTGGTATCGCCGCATTCAGAATGGCCAATCTATCAATAAAAAAAAGGATTAACCTAATCGCTAAACGGCGTAGTGAGAAAAAAAATTGAAATGCCCAAATTATGTTTTATTGGTTGCCGCAACATTGCATTAAAATGCAATAACAGGCGATCAAAAGAATGTATCTGCACCAAAATGGTATCACTAAAAACGTCAGCTCGGTGTACAAAAAATAGGCCCTCACCCGACCCTAGATCACAAAAAATGGAAACGCTACGGGTATCGGAAAATGGCGCAATTTTTATTTTTTTAGCAAAGTATGGAATTTTTTTCACCACTGAGATAAAAAATAACCTAGTTATGTTTGGTGTCTATGAACTTGTAGTGACCTGGAGAATCATAATGGCAGGTCAGTTTTAGCATTTAGTGAACCTAGCAAAAAAGCCAAACAAAAAACACGCAAGGGATTGCACTTTTTTTGTAATTTTACCGCACTTGGAACTTTTTTTCCCATTTTCTAGTACACGACATGGTAAAACCAATGATGTCATTCAAAAGTACAACTCGTCCCACAAAAAAATAAGCCCTCACATTGCCATATTGATGGAAAAATAAAAAAGTTATGGCTCTGGGCAGGAGGGGAGCGAAAAATGAACACGGAAAAACGGAAAATCCCAAGGTCATGAAGGGGTTAAAAATGTTATATTTTTTTTTTTTTCATCTTTTTAAAAACTTATTTTTTTACATTTTACTGTATTTAGTATTACCATTATGGGACTTGAAACTGCAATTGTCTGATCATTTGTACCATAGTACATAGTATTATTGTGTAAAGAAAAAATGATGGTCACCTATGAACATTAGCCACAGACTGGCTTTCATAGGAATACATTTATGACAGGAACAGGGGTCTTTAGCAGTTCTCCAGCCAACACAGCAAACATTTGGCACCCAAGAGGGCACTGATGCATGGCTAGAACACTGCACCCAAGGGGCGCATTCTGAAAATGCCGCTATCAGAGAATGATAGTGGAATTTAACAGGTTAACTACTGCAGGCAGAGCATAAGGCTCCACATAAGGCTGTTAAAGGCAGATGATAGCTGACTAATATAGTCATAATCTGCTTGCAAAGATGTGGAGTTGTGGAGGCTGCATCAAAGACAGGAAACCGACTTATGACGTACCAATGTATCATATGTTAGTAACATACAGTATGACTGATTAATTATCTTGCAAATTCAAATGGCGCGAACTTTCTAAATAGGTTAATAATCTTAGAAATAACCTGTGTATTCTCACTGATATGCTGCCAGTTGTGAGACTATTGGATAGTTTGGCCGACACTGGCCCTTACCTTACAGACAAGGATCCATTTACAGCCTTAAAGAAGAAAACGGTAATTAGTTCTTACCGGTAATTGTATTTCCAGGAATCCACCTGACAGCACCATTGGAGGACGTCCTTCTTATCCGCAGTGGGACAGGAACCACAAGTTAAAAGGACCCTCCCCACTCCACCCACCAGTGATTTTCTAAGTACCACATCTGGATGGATGCAAAAAAGAGAGTTTATTTACAATTACACACCAATGTTACATCACATTAGTCAGTAGTAAAAGTTTGCAGTGGGAGGGAACTAGTAGTGCTGTCAGGTGGATTCCTGGAAATACAATTACCGGTAAGAACTAATTACCGTTTTCCAGTCCACCACCTGACAGCACCATTGGAGAATACCAAAGGATGTTAACTAGGGTGGGACTACTGCATGTAAGACTTTTCTACCAAAGGCTAATTGGTCTGATACGACATCTAATTTATAGTGTCTAGCAAAGGTAGAAAGACTAGTCCAAGTCGCCACCCTACAGATTTGCTCAGCTGAGGCACCCCCCTTCTCTGCCCATGATGTAGAAATGGCTCGTGTTGAGTGGGCCCTAAGAGTGTCCGGGGGATCTTTCCCTTGGTTTGTATATGCTAGGCTAATCATGTTTTTAATCCACCTAGCAATGGTTGATTTTGCTGCCTTGCAACCCCTATTTGGACCACCGTATTGAATAAATAAGTTAGTGTCCCGTCTCCAGCTTTTTGTCGCCCCCAGGTATTTTAGAACAGTCTCCCTAACGTCAAGGTTATGGTAGACCCCTTCTTTTGCGTTTTTAGGGTGTTGGCAGAAAGAAGGAAGGATTATCTCCTGATTGATATTGGTAGATGATACTACTTTGGGGAGGAAAGCTGGGTTATGTTTGAAGACTATTCTGTCGTCAAAGATTTGAAGATATGGGTTCTGGATAGAAAGAGCCTGCACCTCCCCTAGCCTTTTAGCCGATGTGATGGCAATCAGGAAGGCGGTTTTAAAGGAGAGATTGGCTATGTCCATATCTTCTGACAGTAAGTAAGGGGTTTTACACAAAGTGTTAAGGACCAAGTTTAGGTCCCAAGGAGGAGTTGATTTCCTCACAAGTGGCCTCATTCTCTGTGTGGCCCTGGAAAATCTGGCTATCCAGGGATGGGAGGCTAGTGATGTATCAAAAAATACACTAAGTGCTGCAATCTGTACTTTTAGAGTGCTAGGCCGAAGGCCCTTGTCAAATCCGAGTTGCAGGAAATCGAGGATTTTGGGGATATCTGGTTTTGAAGTATCCACATGACCTTCTCCCAGAAAGGAACAATACCGCTTCCAGATCTTGTTGTAAATCGCCGAAGTCACCGGCTTTCTGCTTGCCTGGAGTGTGGTAATGACATCTTCTGACAGGCCTCTAGATCTTAGGGTTTGCCGTTCAGGATCCAAGCAGATAGGTGAAAAGAGTCTGGATTCTTGTGGAATACTGGACCTTGAAGTAGAAGGTCCTGCCTGTTCGGTAGAAAGACTGGTTCTTCTGTTGACATCCTGGACAATAGAGAAAACCAGCTCCTTTTCGGCCAGAAAGGAATCACCAGGATTACGGTTGCTCTTTCGTCTCGTATCTTCCTGAGTGTCTTCGGTATCAGAGGAAGAGGCGGAAAAGCGTATAGGAGACCTTCTCCCCAATACTGAGACAAGGCGTCTACTCCTGTGGCTCCATCTAGAGGATTCAGAGAAAAAAATGCTCTGGCCTTTGTGTTTGACCTGGTGGCAAAGAGGTCCACCTGAGGCGTTCCCCATTTCTGGCACAGACTGCTGAATACTTCCGGGTTCAATTCCCATTCTCCGGGATGTACCGACTTTCGGCTCAGGAAATCTGCAACCTGATTCTTGGCACCTTCCAGGTGAACTGCCGAGATGGATTTGACAGATCTTTCTGCCCACCTGAAAATCTGGTCTGCTAAGTGTTGCAGTGGTGGATGTCTCGGACCTCCCTGGTGTCTCAGAAATGCCACTGCTGTGACATTGTCGGACAGTATTCTCACGTGTTTGTCTCGGACCAATGACTGGGCCTGGCACAACACTTTCCAGATCGCGTACAGCTCTCTGAAATTCGACGATCTTGCGGCAATTTGAGGAGTCCATTCTCCCTGGTAGTATGTTCTCCCTATATGACCGCCCCATCCGTATTGACTGGCGTCTGTGGTAACCGTAACACAGGGATCGAGTATCCATGGAACTCCCTCTCTCAGGTTCGCTGGTGTGGTCCACCAGGTTAGGGATTTCTTTACCGAAGGAGACACAAGCATCTTCCTGTCTAGGGAACTTTGTTTTCTGTTCCAAGATCCTAGGACTTCTCTTTGCAACTTCCGCGAGTGGAATTGGCTCCATCTCACACAGGGTATGCATGCTGTCATGAAACCGAGTATCCTCATTGCCTCTCTTATGGAGGGGGTACTTCTTCTGAAATGGTGGATGTGCCTGATCAAGGTCTCTTGTCTGTCTTCTGGTAAAAAAGATGTTCTTAGATTGGAATCTAAGATCACTCCCAAAAATTTTATTCTGGAATTTGGGACCAGGCAGGACTTTTTCCAGTTCACGATCCACCCCAGCTCCTGTAGGATGGAAAGAGTGAACGTGCAGTCTATCTTGAGGAGTTTCTGTGATTTCGCCATTATCAGGAAGTCGTCCAGGTATGGGACTATGGTCACATTCTGATTCCTTAGATAGGCCACAACTTCCGACATCAGCTTGGTAAAGATCCTGGGCGCTGAAGCAAGCCCGAAGGGGAGACATCTGAACTGGAAGTGATGTACAATCCCCCTGTTCATTATGGCGAACCTCAGGAACTTTTGGTAGGAGAGGTGTATCGGGACATGATAGTATGCGTTGCTTAGGTCTAGGGTACACATTACCATGTCTTTGTCTATTAGAGGCGTCGTGGATCTTATAGATTCCATCCGGAATCTTTTGTACCGGACCCATTTGTTTAATGGTTTTAAATTTATAATCGTCCGGGAGTCTCCGGATGGTTTCTTTATTGAAAACAAATGGGAATAATGGCCTCTGCCTCTTTCTGAGATGGGAACTGGCACAATCGCTTCTAATTCTAACAGCTCCTGAATGTTTGTCCACATGGAGGAGTCGGAGAGCGGGCAAGGTCGGGTCACTACAAATCTTTCTGGGGGACTGCTGGAGAACTCTAATTTGTATCCCTGTGCAACTACTTGTAGAATCCAAGGATTCTGGGATACCTTCTGCCAACCCCCTAGAAATTTCTGTAATCGACCTCCCACCTTTATGTCATTTATTTGACTTTGGTGTGCCTGCACTAGGGAAGATGGAGTCTCTACCCTTTCCACCCTTGGGATAAGACCACCTCCCAGTCTTCCCTTTCCCCTTGTAGTTTGTCCTCTGACCAGGTCGGGACCTACGAAAGGGTTGATATTTTTTGGTATTCTCCTCAGGAAAACCCTTCTTTTTATCTGAGGCTTTTTCTAGAATATAGTCTAGAATCGGCCCAAATACTTTATTTCCTGAGAATGGGATTCCACACAATTTATTTTTTGACTGGAGATCCCCCGACCAGGTCTTTAGCCATATGGCTCTTCTGGCCGCATTAGACAGGGATTCGCTTCTAGCCGCAAACCGTACAGATTCGGCAGAAGCGTCCGCCATAAAGCCTGTTGCGAGTTTGAGCAAAGGCAATGATTTAAGGATAACCTCTCTAGAAGTCTTGGCTTTGAGGTGATCCTCTAAGTCGTCAATCCATAAGTGCATTGACCGGGCTACGGAAGTTGCCGCTATATTGGCCCGTATTATTGCCGCGGAGGACTCCCAAGTTCTCCTTAGCAAACCATCCGCTTTACGATCCATAGGATCCTTTAACGCGGAAGAGTCCTCAAATGGAATTGAGGTCTTCTTCGCCACCTTTGCTAGTGGGACATCGATCTTGGGAACTTCATCCCACACTTTAATGTCCTCAGGGTTGTAGGGCAGACGAAGTCTAAAGTCCCTGGGAATCACTAGCTTCTTCTCCGCTTCCTGCCACTCTTCCAGGATCATGGAACGGATGTGGTTGTTGACGGGGAAGACTTTTGTCACCTGAGCATGTAATCCGCCAAACATCTCGTCCTGGATCGAGGTTTCCTCTGGTGTATCTTGTAGCTGCATGGTGTTACGTACAGCATAAAGAAGTTCATCTGTGTCTGCTGCGGCGAAGAGATATCTCTTCCCTTTGCCCACAGATCCGTCTCTTTCTTCCTGGTCAGAATCCTCCGAAACCTCACCCTCGGAAGAAGGGCTAGACTCCCTTGGCCTCTTCCGTGAAGTCTGTGGTTCTGACTGAGTCTGGGGAAGATTCAAGCCTGAGATAGAAGCCTGAACCTCCTGTCGAATCATGGTCCTCATGCTGGATAGTAGTGCCGTCTGCTCATCACCCACAATTTTGGATGTGCACGATCTGCACAATGGTTTCCGCCAATTTTCTGGAAACTTAGTGGCACAAATCGGGCATTTATTCTTCCCCGATTTTTTCCTTTCAGTTGTGGGGATGGGAGGCTCAGCCTAGGGTAAATAGACATACGTGGCACCGTAAGTAGGGAAGCGGGGGGGGGAGGGGTGGGCTTTGTGGTATGGCTTTACATAGCCTACTCACGTGCCCCTGAAGCTGGTCAGTCCCCTCAGGTCTGGTAGTGTCCTCCATGATGAGGATAATATTACAATACAGCCGTGTGCACCTTTTGTCAGGATAGCCGGCGGAACAACGACCCCCATTGTATGCTTATATAGGTTTTACCTGGTTGATCCTGCCTCCTTACCGCGCCCCGCGCGGTCGACCATGCTGAGAAAAGGCCTTCCTGAAGGCCGGCGCTGCCGCTGGCGTCCTCCGGTCCGATGCTTGCCGCGACCGGAAGTGACGCGGCCGCCGACCGGAAGTGACACGGCCGCATGTCCTGGAGCCGGCAGCGGCTGCTGCACAGAGAGCCCCCGCCGAAACGGCTGCGGCCGCATGCGGGAACAGCCGCTGCTGCAG
Source organism: Ranitomeya variabilis (assembly GCF_051348905.1). Taxonomy (NCBI): domain Eukaryota; kingdom Metazoa; phylum Chordata; class Amphibia; order Anura; family Dendrobatidae; genus Ranitomeya; species Ranitomeya variabilis. Next base: position 390,417,212 of record NC_135236.1, read on the forward strand.
CAGACAGCGCCCGGGCCGAGAGCCCCAGCAAGGAGAAACGGACCTTGGCCCCAGGCTGAGGGACCCCCCATCGCAGGTATCAGCCGCAGATATCTTGCGGCGGGGAAGGGAAAGGCTGGGCCCCCCGATCCCCACCATCTGCACAGCACCGTCGGAGGCTACGTCTTGCAGTTCCTATCCGCAGTGGGACAGGAAAAACACTGGTGGGTGGAGTGGGGAGGGTCCTTTTAACTTGTGGTTCCTGTCCCACTGCGGATAAGAAGGACGTCCTCCAATGGTGCTGTCAGGTGGTGGACTGGAAAAGCACTAACGTGCCACTAGTACAAAATAATATGTCAGCAGTAGATGTATTCTTTAATATGGTCTCTAGGGATTCAAAAGCACTTAAAACATCAAATTCATTCTCTCAATACAACTGTAGTAGATAGGAGATTCTGGTGATTAAGATTCTTGAGAGGGATTGCCGCATTATGTTCACAATATCTCATATGGGGGCTTTGTGGTGGTCCTGGACTCAGACCAATATCGCAGAATCTGTACGGACCTTTTACAGGATAGAAAAGGGTATGCTATTTTAAAAAATAATCCCACTAAAAATTTTCTTGTCAAACTAAAGACAACTTTATATGTGGAAAAGACAGTAAAATGTTCTTCTTCAACAAAACCCTGTGATGGCTACAGTCTATTGTCTCCAAAAATCAATGAGGGGCTGGATCTCCTGAATGGGAGACCAATTGTTTCTAGTGTGGACAGTGTATGCCAGAACCTTGGTCAATATTTCGAACAGGTTTTGAGACTAGTAATATCCTCCCAGTCATACACAAGAGACACAACTGATCTCCTACTCACAATTAAAAATATATCATTTAACAAGGGGAGCATTCTAGCTAGCACTGATGTTTAGGTGTTATACTCAAGGATACCCCATGATAAATGGCTACAAGCTGTCAAGTTGTTCTGCCTTTGAGAGGTTTCCACTACCAGACACACAATAATTATCTTCTTAAGGCACTCGAATTCTGTCTGCAAATATATATATATATATATATATATATATATATATATATATATATATATATATTTATATTTAAAACCATGTATACTACCACCAGCTCAGGGTCATTCCATGGGGAGCCCCTGTGTCTCCACATATGCCAGCTTGTTTCTGGCCTCGTGGGAGGAGACCATAGTCTTTTCAGAGGATGGTGATGGAGTGGAGGCAGTTGAGAAGGCAGACATGGTGACCTGCTATAGGTAAAATATTTTTGTCATATGACGAGGCTCAGTGGAAGAATTGGCTGCATTTGTTGATAAATTCAACATGAAGGGATTAAGCTTTACCCATGATCTTAATCCCTCCCTGGACCTCCTAACTAGGAAAACAGAACAGGGATTCTTGAAAACTTCTGCCCATGGGAAGCCAAAATCCACCCACTCTTTCCTAAGGTGGGAGAGTAGCCACCCAGAACCCCCTAGGGGTATAACAAACTCAATACTTATGAATGCGGTGCAGCTGTACTGATTAAATATTTAAAAAAAAAAAACAGGCGGACGACTTGAGATGTAGATTTCAGAAGAGGGGTTATCCTGAGAACATCCTGAAAAAAGCATATAAGGAAAAAAAATTGAAAGCTAGAGCAGAACAACTTTTATTTACCCTTTAGCCAGAGAAGGAGGACCTTTTGATATTCATCACTACTTAAGTGCATAGGCACTTTCCCATACCTAGACAGACCACTTGGTTAAGATCTGATGCTTTAAGTGCTTCAACTGTGCAGCCTGCTAAGTGGTATAACAAAGTAAATTTTTCACGTCTAATGTGACACAGTAGAAATTTATAATTACCAGCTTTATTAACTGCCGATCACATGGGATTATATACAAAGTTACTTATATATATAGTATGTGGATCTGAATATATCGGTAAGACTAGGAGAGAGTTTAGGAGGATTAGCGACCACCTGTGCAACATAGAACACAAGAGGGACACATCTTTTGCAAGATATGTCAATGAGGTTCATGGTGGCCACAAAAATGCAATTCAGTTCCTGGGGATAGACAAAGCTAAGAAACCTAAAAAAGAGGAGACTGGAATCGGCAGATAATTCAAAGAGAAATTAGATACATTTTCCATTTCAATACGATATCTCTGCATGGCTTAAATGAGCGTGAAACTTTAGCTGTTTTATTTGAATAATCCACTAAGTATTTATAGCTATGAACTTGTGGATGACAGTGAGACTATTTATACTATCCAAATCAACATTCATTTTTGTTTTGTCATACAGATTACTTACCTGTCTAACAATTTGATTTCTTCTCTGGTTGAGTTTATGTATTAGCCTACTTTGTGATTCCTAAATGGCTTGGTTTGGATGCCAGGGTGCATCATTTGTCATAAAGAATATGGATAGATCTTTTGTACTAAGGTGTTAATTTATGCTATACCACCCACACTTTTGTTCCTCCATATTTTTGGTTCTAAATGTTCATGTAGGTGCCTATTGTCACATAATATACTTGAGAAGGTATCATGGTATGATTACAGTCTGATTCCTCTTAGGCCTATGTCCATAGTGCCGTTATATCAGAATTGCCATGAATTGCCATGAAACGGCTCACGGAGGAGTATGCTTTCAACTTAGCTTCTTCCTGATATACCGAGTGCGTTTCAGCACCCGTACATACGACTGCTGGATGCTAATAAATACCGGTGCTTCATATTTGTAGTTCTGGGAGGACCTTCTGATTGGCACAACCAATCCAAATTTATTCTGTAGTAGGTCAACCCAAAACACATAGCCAATGCCATTAACAACTATCATTAGCATAATAAAGGAAAAAGGGCCCTGGAAAGTGATTATATGGCTTACACAAAGAAATTATCTGAACATGTTTCAGTCTGGGACCACATAAAGAGAGAAGGATTTTCCCAAACTTACATACACAGAAGATCTGTGGTTAGTTCTTCAAGATGTTTGGAACAATCTCACTGTCAAGTTTCTTCAAAAACTATGTGCAAGTGCACCTAGAAGAATTGATGCTTTTTTAGGCAAAAAGTGGTCACACTAAATATTGATTTTATTCAGATTTCTCTCTTGTTTATTCACTTTACATTGTATTAATGTATTTGGTGAACTGCCTGCATAGGCTAAATATGCTACTTTGGTCTGCAGCATCTATGGGTTGTATCCCATCACACACATCTAGGGTGTTATTGTTTGTTAATTACAAATAGAGCTAAAAGTGGCAGTGTGGCAAAACATTCTTCAGACAAAAGTTAATAACCTCACTGATAGCAGCCAAGGCATGTAAGTGTGAATAAATCGAGTGTGTTTTTTTGAAAATTTGGTTCCCTTTTTCAGGATTTGCATATCGTTACATGTCTATCAATGCTTTGATTTTTGGTGTTGCAATATTAATGTTGAGGAGTGTATATAGTATATATCCATTCATATCCTTCCACTTTACTGGAACAGATGGAAGCGTAAAAAGACAACATATAACCATTAGCAGGACATCTGCAAGAAGACATCTAATGTACACTATGCTCTATTAAACTTACATTTCAAAATGAATGATAGTAATCTTATTTTTACATAAGATTATCTTACATTGATAACATTATGGAACTGCATACCTGGCAATTATCTAACTTATATTTGCTATAAGCATTAAAGTCTATAAGACTTCAGGAAATTTCAATCCCTCTACACTACACTGTTTTTTTTAAAGGGAACCTGTCACCCCGAAAATCAAAGATGAGCTAAGCCCACCGGCATCAGGGGCTTATCTACAGCATTCTGTAATGCTGTAGATAAGCCCCCGATGTATCCTGAAAGATGAGAAAAAGAGGTTAGTTTATACTCACCCAGGGGCGGCCCCGCTGCGTTCCGGGTCCGATGGGCGTCATGGTCCGCTCTGGGGTCTCCTATCTTCTTACGATGGCATCCTCTTCTTGTATTCACGCTGCGGCTCTGGCGCATAGCCACAGCGTTAATACAAGAAGAGGATGTCATCATAGGAAGATAGGAGGCCCTGGACCGCAGCGGGGAACGCCCCTGGGTGAGTATAATCTAACCTCTTTTTCTCATCTTTCAGGATACATCGGGGGTTTATCCACAGCATTACAGAATGCTGTAGATAAGCCCCTGATGCCGGTGGGCTTAGCTCATCTTCGATTTTTGGGGTGACAGGTTCCCTTTAAAGGAAAAACTGACTGTCAAAAACAGAATTTGTATTCTGATTGGTTGACTTATGAACTTAGGGGAACTTATTATCTGTAAAACATCCTTGGTGTGATTTGAAGATGCAAATACTGAATTATTACTATAGTAATAAAAATATGTTAGGGATGTCACTGTTTGCATCTTCTACAAATATTATAGTCAGATAAACCTTCATTTTATAGTTAACTACAAATATAAAGTTGACAAAAAGTCAAATTATATTTTATATTAGGCACTGTTCATGTAAATGGAAGTGCTAATGACTACTGGTAGTCTTAATGTCTTGTACACATTCATTTCCTTAGTTAATAGGCACAATATATACAGTGAAGGAAATAATTATTTGATCCCTTGCTGATTTTGTAAGTTTGCCCACTGACAAAGACACAAACAGTCTATAATTTTAAAGGTAGGTTAATTTTACAAATGAGAGACAGAATATCAAAAATAAGATTCAGAAAATCACATTGTATGAATTATATAAATTTATTTGCATTTTGCAGCGAGAAATAAGTATTTGACCCCTCTGGCAAACAAGACTTAATACTTGGTGGTAAAACTCTTGTTAGCTTCAACTCCCTCCATAAATTTTCTATGGGATTAAGGTCTGGAGACTGGCTAGGCCACTCCATGACCTTAATATGCTTCTTTTTGAGCCACTCCTTTGTTGCCTTGGCTGTATGTTTTGGGTCATTATCTTGCTGGAAGACCCAACCACGACCAATTTTTAATGTCCTGGTGGTAGGAAGGAGGTTGTCACTCAGGATTTTACGGTACATGGCTCCCATTGATGTGGTGAAATAGTCCTGTTCCCTTAGCAGAGAAACACCCCCAAAACAAAATGTTTCCACCTCCATGCTTAACAGTGGGGACTGTGTGCTTTGAGTCATAGGCAGCATTTCTCTTCCTCCAATCACAGCAAGTTGAGTTAATGCCAAAGAGCTCAATTTTTGTCTCATGTGACTACAGCACCTTCTCAAATCACTCACAGAATCATCCAAGTGTTCATTGGCAAACTTCAATCGAGCATGCACATGTGCCTTCTTGAGCAGGTGGACCTTGACAGCACTGCTGGATTTTAAACCTTTACTGCATAATATTTTAGCAATGGTTTTCTTGGTGACTGTGGTCTCAGCTCCCTTGAGATCATTAACAAGTTCTCCCTGTGTAGTTTTAGGCTGATCTCTCACCTTCCTCATAATCAAGGATACCTCACGAGGTGAGATTTTGCATGGTGCTCCAGATCGATGTCGATTGACAGTCATTTTGTATTTCTTCCATTTTCTTACTTTTGCACCAACAGTTGTCTCCTCCTCACCCACCGTCTTACTTATGGTTTAGTAGCCCATTCCAGCTTGGTGCAGGTCTAGGATATTGTCCCTGACATCCTTAGAAAGCTCTTTGGTCTTTCTCATGTGGTAAAGGTTAGAGTCTGACTGATTGAGTCTGTGGACAGGAGTCTTTTATAAAGGTGACTGTGTAAGACAGCTGTCTTTAATGCAGGTAACGAGTTGATTAGGAGCGTCTAACTCTTCTGTAGGAGCCAGAACTCTTAATGGTTGGTAGGGGATCAAATACTTATTTCTCAATGCAAAATGCAAATAAACTTGTATAATTTATACAATGTGATTTTCTGGATTTTATTTTTGATATTCTATTTCTTAATGTTACAATAAGCCTACCTTTAAAATTATAGACTGTGCATGTCTTTGTCAGTGGGCAAACTTACAAAATCAGCAAGGGATCAAATAGTTATTTCCTTCACTGTAGCTTACTGTTGTGTTCATGTGAATCCTTACATGCAGATTATTAAACTAAATTGAGCAGTCTGCAGTCTGCAGTCCTCCCATTTTAAAGACATTGAAGACATTAAAAGCAGTGATCTTTCTAAATGAAGTTGTGAGCTATCCCGGAACAGAAGTATAATTGCAGGTCATTGATTTCTGTAAAGTGAAACGTGAAGACCTTTCATCTAGTGTCAAACATTTGGGCATTAAAATGTATATAGTTCTTAAATTGGGATTTAATTTGTTACAGTCAATTTGAAGAGGTACAAAATATAGCACCTTACTTGTACTCTATTTTCTCTGACTATCAAACTGCACAGAGAAAACTTCAACCTCACCTCATAATAATTGCCCTTTAATGAATTATTCCTTTGAGCCCCTGCAGTCTTAAATGAGCTAGTACATTAAGGAAGCAGGAATCATGCAGCTAAATAGAGTATGCAAAATGAAGCAAAATTAAACATTGAAAATAGGAGAATTTTCCTTTGCTCTATAAGTATGTGCTCTGTTACTTCTCAAATGACAACAGCATTAGCGTCCGACAAGCTTCACTGAACCTCTTTCAATATTCTTTTCTCCTTGATGGCAACACAGGCATTTCCCCTACAACAAATGAACAGGCTGTTCTCAGATTCCAGATGAAACATACCAAATGTATTGACTGCTGTTAAGAGATGAAAGAACAAAGTGTTGTGTATGTTATTAGCTGACAAAATGAATTTGATGGGTTACTTAAGACCTCTGCCTCAGACATGTATTCTATATTTATTTACCCTGCTCAGACTCATAACAACAATGATAATACTATGCTTTGTTTTTGTTTTTTTGTAGAAAACATTATTGTGACCCTCTTTAACTAGGAAGGAAAGAGCTGCAGTATGTGACTGGCAGGGTTACATAATTTAGATTTCACATTGGCCAGAAAGAAAATAAGACACCAATGAGGCATGTAAGATAGAGGTCTCAGAAAGAACCATTAGACAAAATCTGGACTCAAGTAAAGAAAACTAACTTTATGGGTTACTCCAGCCGTTTGACAGCTATGGTTACATAAACATGTATGTAAAGTGTAGCAGTATACACAACCCTCTTTATTCCCTTCTTGTTTGTGCATGAACATGGTATATTGCCAAACTTTCAAGAGAAATTCCATTGACATACATTAAACAAATTGGAAATGATGGATACTTTGAATATTACCATTTCCTTCTCCTCCCAATTCATTGAAATTTGAGCAGACCATCAGTAATGTTTATTCAAGTCTACCCTGCATCACTCCATTGAAATCTGTGCTACAATCCAACAGACATTGACTCATTGCATTGCTACCATTTTATCTTAATGGCTAACAGTGCAAACACCTGACATGATTACAATATCACTGACATGACTAGCAGCCATGTAGCGCTAGTTACTTCAGATAAAGTTGCATGACTACAATATATGCAGTCAGGCAGCCAAGACTAATTGCTAGAGAAGAATATGGCAGGAGCAAAATCTACCAATAGCTTTCTAATTGACTTCATTTTCAGATCAGTTAATATGCTGAAGTGTTGAATTTTAAAGAAAGGTAGCGAAAAAAGACTTCCTGATGCTTAAAATTTTCATACAAACCAATATGATCAAAAAAAATAAAAGAACAACTATCCATGGAGTGTCAGCAAGTATAAACCATTATATCTGTAATAAATATATGGTGGTTTCAAAGACTAATAACATTTGCTATTTCTTACATTTTTTTCCTTTCCTGCAACATTTAGGAAGATGGAACACAAGTTATTCGCAGCTTGAACATTATTCACAGTCTCAATAGAAAAGACCCATTGCTTCCAAAGTGCTAGCATTTAAGCCTTACACCTTCATTGCAACATAAATGCTTGGAAGTGCAGGAGATCGGACTGTGAGCTACTTTTTTTAAAGTCTGTATGATGTTATCAACAAATGGATGATGTTCATAGCATTGTGATTGTAGTGCGATTGCTATATCACGTTTCTCATGATAAAACCGTGTGCCAAAAATTATAAAACAATGCCACATATGTCCTCAAAGCAATAAACAAAAGAATGTTTGAGTCCTGGATATTCCCAAACCTGCTTGCTAACTACAGAAGCTTCCAGGTGTACTAACTTTAAATGTAGGCTTTATTACTCAGTGGTGGCACTAATAGTACTAACATTAAAGTGGCATCATATAAGTTGGCCAGTCATCTCGAATAGGTGGCCAACGATTGTTTAGAAAATGAAAGCAACTCTTTGGCATATGAAATTCAGGCTGCTCAAATATGTAACTGACCTAAATAATTTATAGCAACAGACAATAATAAACAATAACAGGAAAATATAGAAATAATAACAACTATTTATACAAAAATAATATTGTTAATAGTATCAACTATTCTAAAGAAACATTTCTAAATATGGATATTATAGAATTGACAGTAGAAGAAAACGGAGTTTTAACCAAAGCAACAACCTTAGATTCCCTTTCAATATATAAGCCTTATTTCTTATATGTATGCATCATAATCTACCACTATATTGCAATCATCTGCCCTATACCAGTACTATGAGTAAGTACAAGTATATACCAGTACTTAAAGTTTTTGGGATATTTCCAGTACATCCCACATCATTAATTCAAGTCAATATGCGGCATGACTGAGCACAGGCCCTTTATGCTCATCCATCTAAATTACCCTTTATGTAATCTGGCCATTTGTAATCTATATACACAGGTTTCATCGTGGTCTAGAGCATGGTAAGCTCAAATCGCAAACTCTTGCTTTGGACATGTAAACTTAAGTTCCAAAATGTTTGCAACTGAATTCATATCTAAAAGTTTGAACTTTGAGTCCATTATTGGTTCTTTATAACAGAGACATATTGAGGCTGAATATTTTGATAATCATGAGTTTTATAAAAAAAAAGAGGTATGATCTTGTCAATAGAGATATTATTGGTATTCACAAATAATATAGAATACTAGATTATAAAAAAAGATTTTGTGAAAAGCATTGTAAACAAAACTGCAGCTTTACACACAAATAGTGTGTTTTTATCCGTGCCAGGGATATAAAGAAAATATTAGCGTCTTCAAAACAGAAAGAGTTGGTTCACAACAGGCCTAAAGCAAATATCTCTATCTCAGTAGAAAACAAAGAGCATGTTAAAACAGTTTTGTGAATCGTCTACTTCGCTGTTGTCCCCGTAGTCCTACAAACCCTAAAAACTGCCAAGGGCTCAACAGATACACAAACACTCCGCAGCATATGAATTGTAATATGATCCAGATTGATTCTAGATAAGAGGCACTTTGATTCTATATCCATTTTATTTCCACTTTTCTGCTAATCCAATAAAAAAATTGCACAGTTGTAAGCTGGAGGGGAAATATATTGCTGATCACTTTCAGAAAGCAATAGATAATATACTTTGACAATGCCCTTGTGCATCCTGTTTTTGGTGAATTAATGGATAGTTTAATGGTAAATGTATGGCATTTATAGTGTCGCACAAAGTGTGAAACCAGGCAGATTATATAGGTTACGTTAACTGTAACATTAAGAACAGCAGCAGCCTTTAGTACACAGTGCCAACATATTTTACAATAAAGGGATATAAAGCAACAAGAATGTTACGTCCATTAAACCTTAAAGAGGTTTTCTCACCGAGTCAACTCATCTAAAAAAGATGCAAACAACCAGTTGAATGTCACAATTCTAACGCCTTAAATCATTAGTAATCAGATTGCATTACTGCAAAGTAAAGGTAACTCTAAGAGAGATAGATGTTGGCGAGAACCCAAATTTAAGACACCTATGTCATATCATGCACTCATAGCATATGGACTGCAGGTTGTCTTCATGATATAACACAAAATATATAAACAATATAAAAAGTAGTATTGTAAAGATATCATAATACAAATTCAGTATGACACAAATTGCTTTGGCCAAACTAAGCAAAGTGATACATTAGCCAAACTATATTCCAATAGCAGAATGGTTGTCTTTGAGACCTTACAAATAGCAAACAGCTTTTTGTCCTCATGTTCTTTAAAAGTTTTATAAAAATGAATCCTGGTAATACTGATGAAGTAATCAGAAACAAACATTTTATTAATGTTTTCACAATAGGATATATGGTGCACTGAAGCACCAGGGAAACTGCTTTGTCATTTATAGAGTAACTTAGGACCCATTTAGACTTCCCAAGTCGGTCGGTGACAAGCATTCCAAGAAACACATATTTCCCACTTATCATTCCATGTACAATGATCAGATCACTTTGTGCAACCCCAGTCCAGGGTACAGGTCAGTACTCTCTCGCTGTGAACAGGAGCTGGTCAATTCCCTGAGCTCTTGGATTCAGTGGCATGGCATTTGACTTGCTGGCCTATGAGTCACAAGTGACAATGCGCCCGCCTGGCAAATCATGAGCCAAGCTTTTCATCCTGAAGGATAAGGAAATTTGTGCTGCTCCTGTCCACAGCCAGACATCACTCACCCAGACCGTGAACCAGGGCTGCGCAAAGTGATTCACTCATCTCAAGTGCAGTGTGTTTAAACTGACAATCAACCAATGAATGAGCAAAATGCTCCCTCATTGGGTGAGATCTTTAAGCTTCCTTTAAACATTACCATTCTTGGCAGCACATCTTTGTGTGAAAAGGACCTGTGATACTGCAAACAATGACAGACGATGCACACAGAGTAATTTAATACTTAGGGTACCGTCACACATTGAAATTTTCATCGCTGCGACGGCACGATTCGTGACGTCGCAGCGTCGTATAATCATCGCTCCAGCGTCGTAGACTGCGGTCACACGTTGCAATCACGGCGCTGGAGCGATGCCGAAGTCCCCGGGTAACCAGGGTAAACATCGGGTAACTAAGCGCAGGGCCGCGCTTAGTAACCCGATGTTTACCCTGGTTACCAGCGTAAACGTAAAAAAACAAACAGTACATACTCACCCGTCGGTGTCCTTCAGGTCCCTTGCCGTCTGCTTCCTGCTCTGAGTGCAGCCGTACAGTGAGAGCAGATCGCAGCACCGCTGCGCTCTGCTCTCACTTTCCGGCCGGCACTAGTCAGAGCAGGAAGCAGATGGCAAGGGACCTGAAGGACACCGACGGGTGAGTATGCACGGTTTGTTTTTTTACGTTTACGCTTGTAACCAGGGTAAACATCGGGTTACTAAGCGCGGCCCTGCGCTTAGTTACCCGATGTTTACCCTGGTTACAAGCGAAGACATCGCTGGATCGCTGTCACACACAACGATCCAGCGATGTCAGCGGGTGATCAAGCGACGAAAGAAAGTTCCAAACGATCTGCTACGACGTACGATTCTCAGCAGGGTGTCTGATCGCAGTAGCGTGTCAGACACAGCGATATCGTAACGATATCGCTAGAACGTCACGAATCGTAACGTCGTAGCGATGGAAATTTCAATGTGTGACGGTACCTTTAGTGTTTTGTGTAAATGGGAAATGCAGTCTCCCTGTCTAAATAAGCTAATGAACAACTGCTAGTCTGCAGATATGTAGCGGATTGGTGGTCATTTAGACATGTCAACATATCTTATGTGATAGGGCTAGCGGAATGCACCAAGTAAATAGAGATGTTTTTATTGATATTGGTGCGTTCGCAGCCCAGGGTCCACCGTGCAAGAGTACCTGCTGCTAGCAAACGGCGGCACTATATGGTGGTATGGACTAACTCAGTTAATTCACCGAGTAGGTGAAAGCAAAGCACTGTGCCCTGTTAGGCTTCACAGAGGCACAGGCTAACTGCCCAAACAGAGAGCAGTCAGTGCTCACGCATGCACACAAAACTCCTCGCCGGAGGTGCCAGCATTCTAGGGGCTTATTTCAGCCGGGTCCCTGAACACACTCTCACGTGACCACACTGGTGCAAAGTACATAACAAAGAACAATACTAGCGCATGTCTGTGTGGCCAAGAAAAACCTTAAATAGTTGCAGCACATACAGGACCTTCCTAGAAGGACCAATGAGAGGCTGCCACAGAGCGTGAGCACCTACAGGACCTTCCTGAAGGACCAATGGCCTTAGCTGCAGTATCTGATCATGTGACCCTCGATCTCCACTGAGAGATCTTACTCTGGGCATGCTCAGAATGAGAAAAGCAGGACTTAGTCCCAGAAGCGTCTGCTCGCCGCTGCCCAGCACTGACTTCAATGGCAGAAGCAGGAAAGGCAGCAGTAACTCTTTGCACAGAGTCAGACTGAGCGAGACGCTGGGACCGATGTCTCCGCTGAGCAGGCTCCACTGCGGCAGGAGAAAAATGGGAGAGCGGAGATGGCCTGAGATTCCCCCTGTGCAGAGGCAGGAACGCGACCCCTAACATTATGACAGTGAGAAATGAGATAAAAAATAGACAGTGGAAATATCTGATGCCACAATGACCACAAAGTGAAATGCATGTGTCACTTCTTTGAAAAAAATAGGAGACATGGCTGCCAGACCTCTGTGGTGCACCTGATCGTGATGAACCAATGATTCATTTCATGTTTTTCAGTAGATAGATCAGATATGACTTTTTCAACAATTCCCACAAAAGTTAGATTCATTATTAGTGATGAGCGAGTGTGCTCATTACTAGAGTTTTCCGAGCATGCTCGGGTGTTCTCTGAGTATCTTGGGCGTGCTCGTAGATTATGTTTGTGTCCCCGCAGCTGCATGATTTGCGACTGCTAGACAACGTGAACACATGGGGATTTCCTAACAAACATGCAATCCCTGTATGTGTTCAGGTTGTCTAGCAGCCGCAAATCCAAATCATGCAGCTGCGGGGGCTCAACCATAATCTGCGAGCACGCACAAGATACCCGGAGAACACCTGGGGATGCTCGGAAAAATCAAGTAACGAGCACACTCACTCATCACTAAATATGATCTGTCAGCAAATATCTAGCTTTTATGTGCAAATTTCATCTCTCCAATTTCATAGATAAAACGACAGTACCTTCAGTATTGATCATACTAGCAGTAAACAATTCCAGCTACAATTTTCCACCTGAATATGTTGGCAAGCAGAACTTATGATTTTTATGAACAGAATAAACAATCCAGAAATCTTTTGGTCTCAATTTACAACAGTGGGATTTGACTGAATTATGAATATATGAAAACCATGAATACATTTTATTATGCACCACTATTTTAAATGTGTGCTTGAGTTATGTAATCCAGTGTTTTTGTTTTACTTAATAAACTGCCAAGATTATTATTTTTTAAAACTATATTTCTTTTGGAACTTTGCTTGAGTCAATCAATTATGTTTCTGAAAATATATTTGAATTGGCTATTAAAGTATGGTCCTTTTCATGCTTCTTGAACTTATTATGTTGGTAATGTTAACCCCTTGCAACTGCTGATATACATGAATAACGGCAGTGCATTTAAAAAGCCTTCAACGTGACAGCCATCTCTTCTGGATCCCATTAGTTGATTGATGGGTTGCCATGATATTACTTCTGCCTGTGTCTGGGTGTCATAAGAGATCAGTAATTATACATCGTAGTATTTCAGTGTACTGTATAGGTAATCAAAAGACAGCAGGTTCAAGTCACTATTAAAAAGAATAAAAAAAAAATATATATATATTTTTTTAAATATAAACTTTAAATCAGCCCTGTTTTCCTCAAATGTAAATAGAGAAATCTTGCAAATAAAAACAACTAATATATTTGCTATCACTACGTGCGTCATTGTCTAAACTTATATTAAAGAAGCACTCCCAAGTAAAGTTTTTATCCTCTTGATATATTGCAATCAGCATATAATATAGCACTTTGTACTTACAATTGCTCAGTTTGCCTTTCTACCCAGTTCCTTTTTCTCTGCTCTATGTAGAAACAGGAAATCTCTTTTCCTTACAAAAATCATTCCCCTCTTCAACTCCTGACTCAACTGCTCACTCTATCCCCTGCCAGGGACTTTTGCACTGACTCTGAGCCTCCTGTTTCTACATAGAGATTAGAAGGATTTAGTTAGTCAGTTTTTAATCACATAATGTCATAGACCTAATGGAAAACAGAAGAAGAAACTAGGTAGAAAGGTAAAATTAGGATTGTAAGTGCACGGTTCTATATAATATGATGACTGCAATATATTAAAGAGGATAGAAACTGAGTGCTTTTTTAAAATTTTGATTCCATAAGATGACCGCCAAAATAAGAAAAAAAATGTGAATGGCAAAATCACAGTATTAAAAAATTAAAACGTTATAGCTCTCAGAATGTGACAACAATAGCCAATCTTTTAAACTTTTTTTTAAATAGTTAAAGAAAAACAATATAAGTTTTACATCATCATAACCAAATGATCTGGAAAACAAAGTTACCATGTCATTTTTAGTGCAAAATGAACAAAATATATTTTAAAAAATTAGCACGATTTCAGCTTTTCTTCAATTCCACCACACCATGGTCTGGTTATGGATCGTGATGCACGGTCTCCTGACACTAACTATACAACCTTATAGGCATATATGAAGCTGTCATTTTGGGGTCAGAAGACCTGCGATCTGTTTGTGTATGTCCCTTGATATTCGGATCATGATATATGGACTGTATTTGGCCTGAACTGTAATGCAAAACGAATGGTGTCATTCAAAATTACAACTTGCCCTGCACAAAACAAATCACACTTATGGCTATGTTGACGGAAAAATAAAAAAATAATGGCTCTGGGAAGAAGGGGAGGAAGAAATGAAAGTACCCATTCCATAAACTAACCCAACCATGTCTAGACGCACGGGTTACATTGTCATTCATTTTCTGGCTCCATATTTGATGTGGACAGTCCTTCACTGCTGCCAGGTGACCATTGTAACCTACACTGCCCACAATGCTTCTTCTCCAGGCTCCCTGCACGCTCATGTGCACAGCTGACATAAGCTACACCTCCAACCTACTACGTGATCTGCTACTGACAACAGGGGCAGAGCTGAGAGGTGGAGTCATCAGTACGGTGAGACAGATGAATTGGTTTATGTTAATAATTAGTTTTATTAAAAGATATATCAGTAATTATTTTCTGTCCTCACCACTCTGTATAAAGGTTTATACGTGTTAATATATTTCCCCTGTGTGTGCTCTCCTAGCTTTTTTTTGCCCATAGCAACCACAGTGTAGCTTTAATTTCACCAGTGTTATTGAAGAAATAAAAGCAGAGTTTTTATTGGCTGCTGTGGGCAACAAAGACAGTTTTTTCGGATAGTACAAATAAAGGCAGAGTTGTAATTATACTGCGTTTATGGGCAGGAGGTATTATTATTTCAGATAAAGACATAAATATTCATGGCTTTAACCAGGAAAAATGTTAGTAGCTTAGTGGCCGATACTTCTGAGCTCACTCTTCTACATCCATCACATAGCCAAGCAGCACAGTCAGAGGGGAGGATAGCTATTCCACTTTTGACAGCCACAGGTGCACTGTCCTTATGTCCCCCCTATGCAGCTAGGACAGCTGAACCTTGCATGTGTTTCCTCACCACACAGAAAGGGCTCGCTCACACTTCCATATTTTTGGTCTGAGTGCTGTCTATGAAAAAAAATGGACAGCACTCGGACCAAAGTTATTCAATGAGACAGTGCAGATGAATAATTTTTCTCAAAAACATCTCAGCATGCACTAGCTTCTTCCGTAAATGGAATGAGACTCACGCAATTCAAGTCCATGGGTGCAAAAAAAATAAAAATAAAATGTCATATGGAGCCACAGTATAGCATTAGATTTTTACGGCTTTGTTACAATTCTGTAACACAGCAACCTGTAAGTCTTGTAAATGATGACTAGCTGCTGTAAAGAAAATGGATTGTATATGAACTGCACAC
Source organism: Ranitomeya variabilis (assembly GCF_051348905.1). Lineage (NCBI taxonomy): Eukaryota > Metazoa > Chordata > Amphibia > Anura > Dendrobatidae > Ranitomeya > Ranitomeya variabilis. Next base: position 390,433,087 of record NC_135236.1, read on the forward strand.
AGATGAGTAGTCTTAAAAAAGTTGTCCCACTTTTCTGGATGAAACTCTGAATGATTGTGTATGCTCGTGTGAACCTACCCTTAGACTTTTAGGAGAATGGTGGGTTTCCACTTAGCAAGTGCAACCAGTCACAAAAGAATGAGAGGACAGATCCATGGGTAGCCAAGTAAGCAAAAGCCTCTGGCATGCAGATTTTTAGGGGCGATATCTGGAGCAGCGAGAACTTTTGGAAATTGATTGCATTTGACAACTTTATTTCAGGATTTTAAAGGCACTGATATATAAATGATATTGTGGAAGAAACTCTTTAAGGGATTACTAAAAGGTTCGTGTTATATTACTGTATATATGACCATTTTTGTCCTCAGGAATGCTGCGCCATTTTTAGTGCCATTTTCTGAACTAAACAACAACCACTATACACTGATGCTTTGCAATAACCTCTCCTTTTTGTCTACCGAGGAATTTTAATTGCTGATTCTACTGACAGGAAAGAACGCAACAATGTCATGTTATTTCTGCTCAGCTATTGTCTTGTTAGCTTTATGTATTTGTATTTTATACAATACAGTTTAGAAATGACATGTTCTTAAAGTTTTCAAGTTTCCCATGAAATGGGGAAAAAATGCAATATAAATTATAGGCAGTTCACTCATGTAAGCAGCAGAGTAACGACACAATAAATAATGAAACACCTACCATGCATCAATATCTTCATAAATATGAATACCTCAGACAACTCCACAAACTAAGGGCAAGGACTTGTGCTAGTCTTTTACAAGCTAATGAAGAGCATGGAAATAATTGCTACAGACATAGTTCGGAGATTCTATTTTTCCTGTGTATATTATGCAGTCACTGATAAACGACAGCATAGATTCATTTAAACGGAGACAAACATATGTATAGGAAACACTGAGACACTTAACAATTTATCTTCATGAGCCGTCACCAATCTCTATTTAATCAGTCGTACTTAATGGCACAGACATTAGCGGTTTACAAGAGGTCAGTATAGATAAATGATAATTGCTGTAAATCAGGGGCTTGTGAGCTATAATTTCGATTATTTATGTAAAAAGTGATGTTCCATTGATAAAGATATGATAAGCAGTTCTACTCCTGAAAACTAGGAGAATTTCACATCTATTCTTTTTTTTTAATGTCAGGATGCCATGGTGTATAGAGTTGATTACAGAATCTGCATACTATTTGTAATGAGCATACAAATGACACCACTAAAATAGCATACATCATATCATACATATGAATAAAATCATCCCAAATACCTCCACCTCCTATAGCACCCCTTACAAATGCATATGCTGTTTGTTTTTTTAATAGATTGGTTTACCTACTAAAAAGGCAAATCACCATATGTTCACACACTACGCTATTTAAGCCCTAGTGAGCGCCTTAATGAGTCCACATTGGGTATCGGTTATGCCTTCTGCTTCCCATAGAGGGGAATGTAAAAAAATATTTTAGCAAGGAAGAATAGCACAGCTTGCTGTACTACTTTTCTCAGAATATTTGACATTAGCAGTTCTGGTATTTTTTCAGTGTCACTTATACCGGCTGGAAAGTATAACAGACGCATAACGTACACCCATATTGGCATCCACTGGCTCTCAGATCGGGTGGGTTATTTTAGTATTTTTGTGATCTGACCCTTTTGGGGATACAGTGTAGATCAAAATACTACCATATGAAGTAACTAGTGAAAATATGGAGAATTAATACATGCTACATAGTGTAAGATATTCCGGACTTGGGATAATCGGTTTCATGTACTGATCCCATTTTCCCTTTATGGTTTTTAGCCATTCTCCTGTCATGCCAAGCCTTCACTCTACATTGTCATGCTACAGCCCAACAATTTAAAAAAAAATATGAACATAAAAACATTTATCGGATTTTTTTAATTAGATCTTATATAACGCTGGGATATATTGTTTTTTAGTCTTCAGACCAAGGTTGCCGTTAGCCCTCTCTTTACGAAGAATATTTTTCTGGTCTCATGCCTCATCATTTTGTTGTTTTTTACAGAACCATTGTTGAGAGAAGTAGTTACTTGTTACTTTTTTTTTACTCATGGAACAGTCTGGATTAAAAGAGAACCTGTCACCCCCCTCAGGTGTTTGTAACTAAAAGAGCCACCTTGTGCAGCACAAATGCTGCATTCTGACAAGGTGGCTCGTTTAGTTATGATGCCTGCACATGCTGAAATAAACATTTATAAAATGTGCCCCCTCATACCCTGAAACCATCCCGGGGCGGGACTTTCCTTTCTAATCAGATGCAGCACAGCCGTCACTCTGGCTCCAGCAATGCACAGGCACCGGGGACGATAATGCAGCAAGAGGAGGTGGCGCCCGGCGCGCACAGGCCCGGAGTGACGGCTGTGCTGCATCTGATTAGGAGGGAAAGACCCACCCCGGGACGGTTTCCGGGTATGAGGGGGCACATTTTATAAACGTTTATTTCAGCGTGTGCAGGCGTCATAACTAAAAGAGCCACATTGTCAGAATGCAGCATTAGTGCTGCACAAGGTGGCTCTTTTAGTTACAAACGCCTGAGGGGGGTGACAGGTTCCCTTTAAAATGGACCGACAATTGCTGTACCTAAAACACCTACAGTTACACCTAAGTATACATCCTTCCATTGTCTGGAGACAGCACATTTTTGCAAAAACAAAGAAAAATATATATTTATAAACCTTCATAACATGTTAATATGTACTTCTATGAAAAGCAGTGGAATATTCTGTTTAGCTTAAACCAGGAAAAAAAATGTTAGCTTCTATTAAAAAAAATTAGTAATATTTTTGGCAGAGGTGAGAAGAAAGTTTTTGCTTTCACTAATCAACTGTTCATGTGATTTAGAACAGTAGAACAGATGGGACTCTCTTCAATGAATTCCTTGATCATTAATCTAACTTTTTCTTTTTTTTTCCATTTCTGTAGTGTTCACTGTAGGACAGTAGTCAATCTGGTTTGTAGGGATTCCCCAAGGGAAAGTCTTTATGAAATTGCCTATGTAGAACAAGCCTTTGAGGCATAAATTCCTCAAGTAAACAAAATATGCATGGCTAATCAAGTAATTCTATTTTAGTAGCTACTTCTTAGAAAGTTACAACCTGAGTAAAAATGCTGATTATTTGCTTAAGGTAAAAAAAGATTCTGATACATAAGGTAAAAAAGATGAATGAAAATATCATCTCTCTGTTCTGGTGCACACAACCAATTTTCTTCTTGTACGTGTGCTAACCATGATATTCATGGATAGCACTCCTACCTATGATATTCTATGAAGCTGTGCACATAACTGATATTTTCTTCGTACCGAATGGTCTGCGGAAAAAATGATGTAATGTCTGATTTTGATCTCCATGTCAGATTAAAATCGACAATGCAAGTCTATGGGTCCATGAAAAAAATTAGACTGCAATCAGATTTTTACAAAATGACAGAATGGAGAATGTGGAGAAACTTCTGCTTTCTCTCCATATCCAAGAAAAAGTTATGCCATTCTGATCAAAGTCTGATCAGAATAATTGGGATGTGGTGAAATTGGCCATGTAAGCCTACCCTTAGGCTTATACTAATTGTCCAGAGCAGCATTAACCCTTTAAAGACCAGGAACTTTTTCATTTTTGCACTTCGGTTTTTTTCCTCACCTTCCTCCAAGGGCCATAACTTTTTTATTTGTCCGGTGACATAGATGTATGAGGGGTTTTTTTCTGTAGTTTTGAATACCTTTCATTTTGCCATCCAATGTACTGAAAATGTCCTTCTACATTATATCCCTCTTGCACTAACCTTTTTTCTCTGTTGATTACTCTTTGGATATAACTTCTTACCTACTTGTTTAATAGAACAAGGTTTAGATCACTCTGTTATGCTTTATTACTCACATTATTGACTATAACTATAATTCCATTCCCAAAAATTGTTTAAAAAAAACCCAAATAAAGAGAACATTGTTGAAAATGGGGAAAAAATTCAACTAGTATGAAACAGTGGGTAAAAAATTCAAATTTGATATTTTTTGGTTTTGCGCTACTCATTGCAGTGTAAAAATGACCTGGAAACATGATTGTACTAGTCAATTTTTTTTACAATATTTTTTAGATCACTTAGGGAACTAGAGCGTGGGATCATTTGATCGCTTGCACTAAATACGCCAATACTATGGCATTATGATTAGTGTTGAGCGATACCGTCTGATACTTGAAAGTATCGGTATCGGAAAGTATCGGCCGATACCGGCAAAGTATCGGATCTAATCCGATACCGATACCCGATACCAATACAAGTCAATGGGACACCAAGTATCGGACGGTATCCTGTATGGTTCCCAGGGTCTGAAGGAGAGGAAACTCTCCTTCAGGCCCTGGGATCCATATCAATGTGTAAAAGAAAGAATTAAAATAAAAAATAGGGATATACTCACCCTCTGACGCAGCCTGGACTTTACCGCCGTAATCGGGAGCCGTTGTACCTAAAAATGCGCGCTTGAAGGGCCTTAGATGACGTCACGGTGGTCTGATTGGTCCGTAGCGGTCGCGTGACCGCTACGCGACCAATCACAAAGCAGTGACATCACCTAAGGTCTTTCAAGCGCTTGAAATACCTTAGAAGACGTCCGCAGCTTCTGATTGGTTGCGTAGCGGTCGCGTGACCGCTACGCGACCAATCACAAAGCAGTGACGTCACCGAAGGTCTTTCAAGAGCTTGAAAGACCTTCGGTGACGTCACTGCTTTGTGATTGGTCGCGTAGCGGTCACGCGACCGCTACGGACCAATCAGAGCGCCGTGACGTCATCTAAAGCCCTTCAAGCGCGCATTTTTAGGTACAACAGCTCCCGGTTACGGCGGTAAAGACCAGGCTGCGTCGGAGAGGTGAGTATATCCCTATTTTTTATTTTAATTCTTTCTTTTACACATTGATATTAATCCCGATACCGATTCCCGATACCACAAAAGTATCGGATCTCGGTATCGGAATTCCGATACCCGCAAGTATCGGCCGATACCCAATACTTGCGGTATCGGAATGCTCAACACTAATTATGATATATAGTGAAAATATCAGTGTACTGTAGAGCTCAGCCTATGCTGGCCTTTAGCAGGTCTCCGTCTGCCATGGTAACCCATCGGTTTCCCGTGATCAGATCATGGGGGTCTAATGGAATATAACACATACGAGTGTGCGTACTGTCTTTAGATATCACCCTCATACTTTAACAGCGTTGTTTATATGGTTAACAGCTGTGGCCGGAACTGTTGCGCACCCTCCACTCATGAGGACCACCTCCCAGAATGTTACTTCACATCCCAATGTGGGATGGGGTTAAAGTTGTATAGAAAACTACTCATAAAATGGTTATCTGTAGAGGCAATGTGTAAATGTTATATAACTAAATGTAATGTGAGATATTGCAATATTCTTTTATATGCCTTTAGAAATTCCAGTCTTACTTTCAAGACAAGTATATAAATAATCAGAGGTATTTTGGCCCATGTGACAAGGCTAAATTCATAAGTGCAGAGAAGAAAGAAACTCAACCAGCCATCATGTGGTCCCTAGGTGAGAGACTGGGCAAGGATATTCAGTCTGACATCCGCTATGGTCTACATCTCTATCGTTGTAGAAAGTACTGGAAAAAGTACAGTAGCTGAATGTGACCACATTATGGCAGATTCACCACATATCACTGCTGGATCAAAAGTGTTGGCTTCTAAATGCCTGGTTCACTAGAAAAAAATCATTGGGTTACATGAGATGCTTAGTGAACAATGGATGATTATATAGTTACATTTTGTGAACTGCTTAACCTCAGTGTGACCAATGATGGAATTACTATAGGATTTTTAAAGATAGGAAATGGGTACAGTGTCACCATGTCAGCAGCTGCCACTTATTACACAATTGACTCACCTAGGGACATGAATACTCTAATTATTTGTATACATTACTGGATAAGGATAAGTGTTCTAAAATGTTAGGGTACCGTCACACAGTGCAATTTTGATCGCTACGACGGTACGATTCGTGACGTTCTAGCGATATCGTTACGATATCGCAGTGTCTGACACGCAGCAGCGATCAGGGATCCTGCTGAGAATCGTACGTCGTAGCAGATCGTTTAAAACTTTCTTTCGTCGCTTGATCACCCGCTGACATCGCTGGATCGTTGTGTGTGACAGCGATCCAGCGATGCGTTCGCTGGTAACCAGGGTAAACATCGGGTAACTAAGCGCAGGGCCGCGCTTAGTAACCCGATGTTTACCGTGGTTACCAGCGTAAAAGTAAAAAAAAACAAACCGTACATGCTCACCATCTGATGTCCGTCCGGTCCCTTGCCGTCCGCTTCCCGCTCTGACTGTCTGCTGGCCGGAAAGTGAGAGCAGATCACAGCGGTGACGTCACCGCTGCACTCTGCTCTCACTGTACGGCCGGATCTGTCAGAGCAGGAAGCGGACGGCAAGGGACCGGATGGACATCAGATGGTGAGTATGTACGGTTTGTTTTTTTTTACTTTTACGCTGGTAACCGCGGTAAACATCGGGTTACTAAGCGCGGCCCTGCGCTTAGTAACCCGATGTTTACCATGGTTACCCGGGGACTTCGGCATCGCTCCAGCGCCGTGATTGCAACGTGTGACCGCAGTCTACGACGCTGGAGCGATAATCATACGATCGCTGCGACATCACGGATTGTGCCGTCGTAGCGATCAAAATTGCACTGTGTGACGGTACCCTTAGCCAGTATGTATACATATTAGGTGTTTGTCTGGAGATAGGAAGCCAAATAAAACTGATAAAGCTTATTTTGTAAAGTCTAGATTGACTTATGTCTAGATTTTGGTGTAAGGCAGGACACAGAAACACAATGCAAGTCTTTATTGGTCAGGAAATTATTGGCGTCAGCCTTTCACCTGCTCTCCGAATTTTACATGGATAGAATATGTGCCCCAGTCATGTTCTTTATCATTAGAGTCTTGGATGAAAATGACAAATTCAAGACTTTGGGTCTGTGAAAAATCACGGCCAGCACACATTGGATTATTGGTGCAACCTGAGTGCTGTCCATTTTTAACATTGCAATAGACAGGAGAAGCTTTGCAATTTATTTTTCTTGTTTTCATATAAGAAAATTACTGATAAAATACTAAAAAAAAGCTGACACACCGATCAATTACTGATGAAAATCGGATCCAAAACACCGAGGAAGAACTCTCTATGTTTCTGATATGAAAAATATCACTGACGTCTGAATGAGGCCTATAAAGCTTTGCTTATACTAATTTATTGTAACAGTAATAGATTGAATGCATATGCCAAATGTTACATTTATTTATTATTTTACAATGTATTAGGCAGTAAATATGGATAATGAGCGGAAAGAAACAGGTATTTCTTTCAGACATTTTTTCACAGCTTGATTATTATTCATTTTAAAAAGATGGGAACATCTGCTGACAGGTTTAGTCGAAACAGTAAACACCACATCAGATCAGACGTAGAAAGAAGCACAACAAACATTTTGTTAATACACAGCTCGGAGAATTAGATCAGTTTTATGAAAAGCTTGTTGTAAATGGAAAACATGAAATAAAATATTTCTGCATACTCAGGCACAAGTTCCTGTAAGCACATCACATTCATAATGTGGCACTACATTTTTTTACTGTAATGAATGCATAACTGAAACTGTGGTAGACAAAAAATGAGGGATTCCATATCTTCTTGCCATATTACTATACCAACAAGCAAATTATTTCTCAAGTGGCAATCTGGTGATGATTACCCATTCTACGCTTCTACTTAAGAAATGACAAGATCAAAAACACCCAAAATATCATCACAAAGTTGCGCAGAAGATTGAGTTTTTATATTTTCATGCGCCAAAAATGTCAGACATTTTGAATGCCGTTGCAAAATTATTCATATTCTTGGCTACCTGAGCCTCATCCGCGCCACTACATACAATATGAAAATATGCGTCCACATCTATTGAAAATAAATGAACATCAATTAGAACAATCTGCATGAGTCTCATGTAATACGATTCCCTCACATATGTGACCTAGTTGACTTCAACAAATACGTAGTTGATGCAGAAAATCAGAAAGACAAAAGGGGAATGTACATCCTTAAATTTCACAATGAACTTAATATTTCTGAAATGAAGAATTAATTTTGTAAAAAAAAAAGTAATGGTCCATAAATGGATGTCTTCAGTGGGGCAGCACGGTGGCTCAGTGGTTAGCACTGTTGCTTTGCAGCGCTGGGGTCCTGGGTAACCCACCAAGGACAACATCTGCAAGGTGTTTGTATGTTCTGCTTGTGTTTATTTCAGTTCCCTCCCACTCTTCAAAGACATACTGATAGGAAATTTGGATTGCGAGTCCCAATGGGGACAGTGATGATGATGTCTTTAAAGTTCTGCGGAATATTATGGTGCTATATGAACAAAGCATAATATAACTTGAAGCTTCTGTTTGCTACTTACATCCAAACTACAATTAGTCATTTATACTATGAGTCTACCAATAGGGATAGGGTATCTGATAGGGTTAGACCCAAGTATATGATGAACTTCCCTATCTACAGACAGTCATTATTGCTATAAATCAGCACCCTACATGATGACCGTAGCTTTCTGTATTGTTAGCAATAATTTATTTATTTATGTTCTCGACTATGTTAAGTTTAGTATAGAATTTGTGCAGCAAGACAACTGGCCACTATAAATATAAAATCAGAAGAGTAGCTGGTCATAGCTGTAATTGGAAGTTTTATGAGGAATGTTTAGTCAATAAATAGCAGGCATAATAATAAAAATATTGTTTTATTTTATTATTACTTTTCCTTATGGAATCCTAAGATTTTGACAGTACATCATAGGCATCTTATCTTATTGCTGATAGGTAATTAACTGCTTGATACTTCCAAGCCACATGTTTCAAGTAATGCATAGCTGTAATAGAACAGCACAGCTGCATCCTAGCAATAAAAATACCAATGGAAACCATACTTACTTGTCTATTGTGGTGTATAGCTATTTGAGACACGTTGAAGAGATACAAACAAAAGAACTTGGGACTCGAGCCAGCACTACCTAAGATTTTCATTATATAAAATTAATACCATATACACATGATATGTCTGCTGTCTAGTACGTAATCAAGCACAAATATTTAAAAAAAAAGTAGATAGACCTACACTAATAGATAAGAAAATTCGTAAGTTAGTCACTTAGCTAAGAGTTATTTTCAAACTGGCTGATTTTTACATTTAAAGCCTTTCAAGACTTTTTCCACACGGCCATATTTAGGTGAGTATTTTACACCAGTGTTTACAACCCAAATGTTAGTTTCCAAATCACATAAGAGGGACACACGTATCCATTGTACTTTCTAGTTAGTTTTGACTTATCAACGCTGATGCTAAAAAATAACCATGCATACAAGGTCTTAGTTTTATGACTTGGTTTTAGCATGAGTGCTAATAATATCATTCATATTGATCAATGAAATATATCCCCAGATAACTTCTGATCTTTAGACCTAGTAGTAATATAGTACAGCGAAAACCACACACTTTTATATTAGTTGCTATAGTATAATTAGCATTGTAATTTATCAGACTAAAACTATGATACAATATAACCAAAAATACATTAATTCATCAATACTTACAGTCTAATATAATGAGGTCTAAGATATTGCAGAAGACAAGGACTTATTATACAAAACATGGATTTTCCACTAAAATGAAGACCAACAAGTTACTTCATGACTTGTTTAAGGCTTTGTTCACACTGTAGTTTCAGCTTCCGTTAAAGGGTGCTTTGACAAATCCACTTATGGCTGATAACATGGGTGCCTGATAGCGTTCATCAGGTTTTTGTCAATTTGATAGGAAGAATATTAGTAAATGGAGCAGTATTCTTTCCATTTGATCTGCCCAGATTGGTGATGGAGGCTCCGATCATAGCATTTGAAGTCAGTGTGAACTGAGCTAAAAAATTAAAATGCCTTACATATTATATAATTCACTGTAGAAACTGATATATTTTACTATAAAAATGTTATAAACAGAAAAAATAACTGATGAGATATGCAATATAATTTGTATTTATTTTCAGACTCTGTTACCATTCAAAGGCTAGTTGAATGAGTAAAAGTAATAAAAAACTCTTTTTTTCATGCCCTACTTTAAGATCTGCCAAGTTGGGGGAAAAATTTTGCATTAAATAAATCACTCCCTAGGACTCTTCTACCAAATATTATTGTTATGCATGGAATGTCTCGCCATCAAAAATAGCTAATTTCCGGGTGTACACTGAAAAAACAAGCAGGTCAGTATGTAGAAATAACATTCAAGGTGGTGGCGTGCCCCATTTTTTGGTTATTTTTGCTTTTGTAAAGCAAAGGTATAAGTGGTGACTCCGCATACCTGTAGTGTTTGTAACACCACCTAGGCTTTAAACACCGCAAAAGATGTCAGGCATGAAATGGTCACAAGTATTACTTTCCAGTAGATTTCACTTTTCTTTTTCAAGCTACAGCTTGACATTTTGCAAAATCTCTGGAGACCAAACAGTGAAATCGAGTTACTGCAGGAGTGAACTGTAAATTCCATGGAACCATGTAATATATCTTAACACAGATGGACACAGTACATTAAAATAACTGTGGATGATAATAGAACAATACCATCTGTTTTGTCTGGGGAAGACAACGCATATCAGCTACACTGTCAGTCATATCATATATCTTTAGTGTCATCATGTGGTAGGCGACAACTCTATATGTCAGGCCAAGTGTGCTCTTCTTCGGGGACTAATGAAAACAATATCAAG
>NC_135236.1:390451461-390456461 GCF_051348905.1 Ranitomeya variabilis
ATAAAATTAATTTTCCAGGCATGTATTAGATATGAAAGCTAGAAATAAAATCTATCAAGAATATCACTAATGATTGTGCTAAAAACAGCATAAATTATGCATATTACCTTCTCTACAGTAATAAATGTTTTATCGTTTCCACTGCATAAATATACTGTACTTTCAGGGTAGCAATGAGATGTCCTGCCAAGATCAGTGGAAATCCTCGCGGTAAATAAAGAACCAAGTGTCCTTACAAACTTGAATCTCAAGGTATATTGTGCGAGTGTTATATGGAAAGGTCAATACTGTGCATGCGCCCCAACCTCAATTTAGAGCATTGCAATGGTCTCAGGACACTAAGGTGGCTGTCAGTGGAGTTAGCAGCCAGGCAAAACTTATCACACCATACACACAATAGGCAAATTATATTTTTCACACTGCCGCTCGCATTAAAGGCCCCAATTAGTTGTGTGTGCAGTGTGACACAATATCAAGATAATGACGTTTTCCAATTCACTATTTATTGTCCACAGCATAATGATACAGGGTGAAGAACCATACTCTAATATATGGTAAGCAGCTCGCTGACTCTATATTCTACATCTTCCCATACACCACACAATTGAGAATATACAAATATTTACTTAGAGCATTTCCAAATAGTTCTAATATGAATATAATAATGGTTACGGTCGCCGCTTGCTAGGTGAAGCAGCCTGAAAGTCGAGGAAGCGTTAACAGAGCAGACGTAGCTACTGTAACTACAGTAAACAATCACTAACCAGATGTGTTTATGAACAAACAGAGCCTGTTAAACACAGCATTAAACATTAACTAGAAAGATCACCAATGGAAAATGTGATGCACATAATGAATTTTACAAGACAAAAAAAAAAACAAAGCTACTACTCTTTTGTGAGATTAGGCGGTTAATAAGTATTCAAATTAGGCATAAATTTTACATGCACAATGTTTAAAATATTCAGTAAAATATGTCTGATTTCCCTCTCTGGATGTTTGAAAATTCTAATGTACTTTCCCCTCCACCAAAGGAAAAAATTGTAATGTGCTGTCGTATATATGTATAATTTTATACTTTCTAAGAAAGTGTACAGAAACGAATTGTTAAAAGCTCAGAAACTTTATCAATATAGCTTGAAAACAATGCTAAGCTCGGAATTTTTCACTTTAAAGCTTCAGACCCCAATCACCGAGACATTACGATGTTCAGAAGTCCATAATTTAAAAGAATGGGTTGTGTTTGTGAATGTATATGGTAGCGAGACGTCTGTATAGCACAGTCTCTGGAAGTAAAAAGCAAACAAGGCTAAGCAAATTAAAATGTTGTGTTGACAAGAAGTTTATGGCATGTGGTTTGTGGATCCTTGGTAAGAGCTTAGAGTATTTTTGAAGGCACTTTCTTAAGGATATTATAACAATATTTTATTCTAAGCTTAAGCGGACACCTAGTAACATATAGGTCATACAAACTTCTAAAAGTTGAAATTACTCCCCCCAAAAAACTAAATTATTAAAAATTGTTTTGTTGACAACCAGCATTCCCATAGTCAAAGTGGCTCTTTTTCCTTCAAACATGTTTGATTTTTTTTTTTTTAGCTAAAAATCTATGTTGAGGTCACGTTAGAAATGCTGCACGCTCGGTTTTACACAGTGCAAGCATGCCAGGAAATTTGTAGAGGTTCCTTTGATCAGACTGTTATGGGGCGGAGATATAACAACCCTTCTGTCATGTTTGGGCAGAGGTCCCAATATTTACCCCATGTGTTACATGAGGAAGTTCCGCACATAGCAAGACCAGCACGGGACCTGGCTATACGAACTATTAGACATTTTGGATGTATAGCAGCACAGTGGCCTAACCACTGAATGAAAGTCCACCGGAGCAGACACTAAACAGACCGGTGAGAGGGGATTTGATATTTCCACCAGCACAGCAATGAAAAGAAAGAAAGGCTATCACTTCAGCTGCTCTCTGTGTTTATCAGATTTCTGTCTGTGGTTTTTTTCTTCTGGTACAGCATGCAATATTCCATCCGCAGACATGCACCCACACAGCGGGAGGAAATAATTCAGCAAGTTTTCTTTCCTCACCAAGTGGCATTAGAGATACTTATTCTCTACATCACTTCCCTTTTGAAACATTAAACTGACACTGGAAGTGACTGCACAAGATTGCATTTTCTCTTCCTAAACAACCTGAATTGAAAGGTTACTTAGTGTAACAATATTTACTTGCAGAATTGTGTTGTTACCAAGGGTATAATGGATGGTGGCTATGCAGGTTTACGCAAGAATGAGTGAAGCATGAGGCGTTAGCCATGTGTTTGACATGTTTCAAATTGCTATAATCCAGCATTAAACACACCCAGCAATTCATGCCATTTCTTGCAACCATAATCTTGAATAAAGCGTGCACAACCACTTATTATATAAATTAGTATACGACTCCTTGTTATAGTCACAACAGCGCTTTTGTGTTTATTTTTCATCAAGATGTGGCTTTCTTATTTGTACAAATAGCAGGATAGAAAGACATGGCTCAATTAGACTTGTTCACTTTATGATAGGGTAGCTCGGAGCTTCAGCCCCGTTGTTTTGTTTTTTTTCCCAGCGAGGTATAGATTATTTGGGTGTTAAATTCCTCCGTGCCAAATATGTCATTTTTTTTCCTTTAAATGATCACAGGCTTACATCTACAGTCTCAATACTGCTGTGTTTCCAGTGTAATGCAATCCACACAAGACTTATATACAGTCAAGGACAAAATGGCAAGTTACCTAAACAAAAGGAAGTACTGTGGAGGCATTCCAGGCATTCCTTCTATTCAGAGGAAGAAGTTTTGAGGTCTTGGAAGTGTGCAGACATTTTTAAATGTCCAGGTTTTCAGGAGATGGAGATGTATATATGTAAAAGCTAATAAACACAGCAAGGTCACTTTTTACAGACTGAAACCTTTTTTGGAATACTAGCAAAAAGAGCAGGTACAGAAAAAAAAAAATCCAGTGAGGTAATATACTGCACCACTTCAAACCACAGTAACGTAAAGCATAGGGTAAAGGACCACTATCGAAAGTACATCCCTGCCAAGGCAGCAGGATGTGGGCTAGCTATTCTAAACTGTAAACTGAACCATGCACATTGGATGCTAGACAAAAAGCATGCTACTGTTATAGAAAGTCATAGAAGGTGCAGCTTAACGGAGCTTAAGGCCTAAACTCACAGCTAGCTATAAGTAAAACAGCGGAAATTAAAATAGCTGCATGATGCAGAAAATGCTATATCAAAGAGCAAGAGCATGCCTTTGTATGGAAAATAGCTGAAAAATAAACTCCAGCAGAACAATGGGAGAATTCATGTGCAGGTTAGTAATCTATTGTACACAAGCATGTGTGTATATAAATATGTATATACACTTTATTTATTCTATCCCTTCTGTGAATGCATGCCTCCAACTTACCATACATATAAATCAGAAATGGATATAGGTGATTTTTTTCTAGATGTAAGTTCAATTGACGATGTAGGTATAATAATACTAAATGTACACAAAGTACATGATGTAAATAAGTACATGACGTGCCCGTGTGACAAAAGCAAACCGAGAAAAAGCGCATTCTTTACCAAGAGGATATTGCTTGTGGCATATTTCAGATTGAAATAACTGTTTTCAAGCACTTTAGGTAGATCTGGGTAGTGCACTTGAATTAACCCATTCCTTGCCTGGTGGGCCTGAAGTAGAGTCTAGAAGTAGATTTTTCAGACTGATAAAATAGGTAGTGCGTGAATGCTTTCAATAAAGGGGTCCCAAATTCAGCACATATCTATGCAGCAATTTCATTCATTTGGCAAGTTAGTATCAGATTTCCAGAGCCCCTTAACTAGTGCAATACCACAGAGGAATTTTCACTTCTTCATAGAGACAATGATATTTATAGCGGTTCAGGTACTATAGATATTACTGACTGTCAGGTGCAAAAGAACAGCTATCGGAAAAAGATTAACGAATTGCCCAATTTCACACTGTGTTGTGGATACATATCAGCAGTTTATAATATACACTGTATAAATAAATATATACATACATGCCTGACTTTGTTAACTTCTGATATAGCAGAATTCAATAAAAAATATGTTGTATTTAACCGATACTTTCATCCAATCTACTTTAGAGGTGAAGAAAAAAAGATTTTCGGAGTAGCACATCTTAAACAAAGCCTGGTGACATTTAAATGTAACTGTATAGCCGTCTGCCCTAGTTTTTACAGAGAGAATACAGGAATAGAATGGGTCTATCTTCTGATTCTGTAATAGATGCTTGACATATTTACAATTTTATCCCATACTTATTTACCTTTCACTATTTAGTGTCCTTTAATTTCAATATTATGAATAGTAGAAGTCCAAACCTGAATACGCTGAGTGTGTTTCCTTGGGGAATTTCAGAGCAGTGAAAAGAAAAGCTAGTTCTGTACAGTGTGTGATGACCTGTTAATCTGTCTGAAAGCAGTCATCTTTACCAAGAGCATTTGATGTGAATATCAATTATCAGGTTTGTAAAATACACTCGCTATGTGTAGAATGGGATATGGAAGCTAGTGTACAAGGTCATATACACAGCCCAAAATTCCTACCACTGATGATATACATTAAAAATTTGTAAGAAATGCCCACAAAGACCCATAATTAAATAAAGCTTTGAAAGTCCTCCTTATCCACTACATTTAAAGGTGATTGCTGTAGGCCTTGTAACGTATGCCAGAAACTAGGATGGAAATCACTGAAGCTGCTCTGCCACTTTGTAACTCAAAGGTTACCTATAGGAAACCTCATGCAATATTGGATAAGCTGTACCAAGTCAAAAAATAATTTTAAATCTTGCCTACAAGCCGTTCTCTGCTAAAGGTCTACATATAGGACATTTTTAGGTATGTGCTTCAAATTAACTGGTACTCCTCATCAACTTCTCACCCAGCCTTCATTATTGTGATAGACACTTA